>NW_024581712.1:0-150437 GCF_017639235.1 Corvus kubaryi
GGAGCTCGGGCACGGCGGGAGCGGCGGGAGCCGAGTGCGCCTCGGCCCGGCACTGCGGGGATCACAGTCCCGGTCAGGCTGGAAGGGACCACAGTGCGGCACCGGGTCCAGCCTCCCTGCTCCAGCAGGGCCATCCCAGAGCACATGGCACAGGATTGTGTCCAGATGACTCTGGAATATGTCCGGTGAGGGACATTCCAGACCCTCTCTGGACAATCTGTTCAGTGCTCGGTCACTGCACAGTGAAGTTCTTCCTCATGTTCAGGTGGAACTTGCTGACCGTCAGTTTCTGGCCCTTGCCTTCTGTCCCCTTGCTGGGCATCACCAAGCAGAGCCTGGCCCATCCTCTGACAGCCCCCTTTTAGATACTTATACACATTAATGAGGTCCCCTCTCAGTCATCTGTTCTCAAGGCTGAACAGGCCCAGCTCCCTCAGCCTTTCCTCTTAAGAGAGATGCTTTGATCCCTCGCTCGCTCTCATTGCCCTCTGCTGGACCTGCTCCGGGAGCTCCACGTCTCTCCTGTCCTGAGGAGCCCGTAACTGGACACAGTAAAGGAGCATTTTCTACCTGAAAAGAGGTTGTAGTGAGGTGGGGGCCAGTCTCTTCTGCCCATGTCTACAGTGAGAGGACTAGAGGGAATGGCCTTTAGCTGAGGCAGAGGAGATTCAGGTTTTTTGCAGTTCTAGGGTGCTCAGACATTGGTTGCCCAGGGAAGTGGTGGAGTTACCATCCCTGCAGATGTTTAAGAGACATCTGGATCTGACACTGGGTGACATGGTTCAGTGGTTTAGGGGTTAGAGTGGTAGTGTGGGGTGGACAAATGATGCTCCCCTGTACCATACCATGAGCCACCCACAGCTGCCCACATCTTGCTGGAAAGCCAGGAATGGGACAACCATCCCACTTGTGCAACGTTTCTCCTTCCTCAAGTGTTCAGAAAGCCCTGTGGAGCCACAGATGCCACAGGCAGCCCCACAAGCAGCAACGCCTGGTGGTGGCATGCTGGCCCAAGCTGTGGGTGCCCTGACAGAGCACCACCCTCGCAGCTAGGTTCTGAAGTGAGTGCAATTGTGTGTTATTGACCCAAAAGAAAAAAACCCTTCGGAGAGCTGCCAAAGAGTAAAAGAAGATGTATGCGTTGGCTGGCAAGTGCTACAATACATCAAGACTCTGCTGTGATGGAGCTGGGTGATGTGTTTGGGAATTTCATCTTCCTCTGGCCATTTGTCACTATTGACTGTCACAGGTTCAATCACAGCTCACAACAAGAAAGGGCACCTGATGCCTCGTGTTCTTCTCCGTGGATAGTTTTGAATCGACTCTTGAAATAGTGTGATTATTTCTTAGCAAGGTGAAAGAGTATTTTCCTCATCATAAGTAATCTGTTGGAAAATGAGGAAACATACTGTTCTCTTTTCAGCTGTCACTCTGGTTAAAAAACTTAGGGCTTATTCTAGGCTGGCCTTACTACTAACTTGCTTCAGCCCTTCAATACATATTTTTTTGAATTGCAGAAATCAGTGCATCTCCATGGAGGGCTAGAGCAATGAATGATCTCTATCACGTATGCTCCGCTCCTCCAACTTAGAGGACAGTGGTTGGAATACAGATTTTTTTTTTCCCCTTTTCCCTGCTTTTCATCCTTTTCTCTGCAATAGTGCTTATTGCACCACTTTGACCTTGTAAGCGTATATACACACATACCAGTTCTATGCAGAATTGCTACTTTCCTCCTAATATTCTGAAATGTCCAACAGAGTTCAACTCCTAGAACACTTTATGCTTTCCCCAGAGGAATATCTGAAGCCTCCCTTGATGGTTTTTAATGGATTAAGGAGTAGAACCTGCATACACAGAAATAAGTATGCGTGTGACTCAACAGTATCCAGCCCTAACATTTTTCAAAGTATGGGGGAATCTATATGTCCATACACTAAAAAAGCTGCCACAAGCAAAACAAAGGCCAGAAAACAATTCTCCTTCCCTCCCAGAAAGCAGCTCACGTAAAGGTGAGCACACAATTTCTGAGCAGTGTTTTTTTACAGACTTTGCTGTATTTATTCTTTAAGAAGTCAGGCCTCTTCCTCATAAAAATGACTACATGTCTCAGAAAAAAGTGAAGCTAAGCTTCAATTTCGCAGTGATTGTGCTTCCTGCTGTGCAATCCTTCTCAAAAAAATAACTCCCAGGTACTCCTCCAAATTTGGGGATTGCTGAGACTGTTCAAGGAACAAATAACTGTTCAATGGATGACAGAGAAATTCATTAAGGAAAAAAGAAAAATGCAAGCCAGGTTAGACCAAAATGTCAGCAATAGAGAAGCTGTTCTCAGCTTCCTACTACAGCTGCTGCTGTAGAACTGCTTGGATGATAGCTTCTCCAGCTCCTGGCCTCTCAGTGGACTGTGCATGGAGTTCTAGGGATTATTTTTTTTAAAGTAACCTGACCTCTCAAACCAGATCCCCTTGGTCACAGCAGAATATTTGTTGGAAATGGTGAAATCTGAGGAGAAGTTTATCAGAATTTGATCAAGAAAGAGGGTAGTCAAAAAGACCACAGTTTATCAACAACTGGCAATCTTTCTTCCACAAATTTTCCATGCTCCTCCTACATTCTCCTTCTACAACTCGCCTGAATCCTTCTCACATCTCCCTCATTCCTGCTCAGCCTGGCAGTGCACCACAAACACACCCTGTGGCAGACCTGAGGCAAGAATACACATGAGAGTTGTCCAGCCAGCAGTTCTGGAAGATACACATCTTTCCCTGCCCTCCTTGCTCCTGGGCAGACAGGACAAACATCCTTATGGGCCAGTTGTTGCACAGGCTGCTGCCTTCCTATGTCTGTGTTGTTACCCTTTGGAATTCCAGCTCACGATGCATGAAGAAATTGTGAGATTACAGCAAATAACAAGCTTAACATGGGTCAACAATGTCTCAATATTGCAATAAAGGTAATCACCTTTTGGGCTGTATAAACAACAGCATAGTCTGCCAGACATAGAAGGTCATCCTGGACTCCTCCAGTTATACTCAGCACTGGTTGGGTCTCTGGGGAAGTACTGCCAAGTTTTTGGAGTGGTGTTTAATTCAAAATGGAACAATGGCACAGTGCAAGAGGCTGTAAGAAGGGTCCAAGGCTCAGGACATACAACCTAGGAAGAAACGGTTTCTTTATTTTAATGAAAGCTCAACTCTAATAACAACCTACAACTACATATGACACAGAGCTGTGAGGGAGCAGAAGGGAATCAACCAAGTTCCATAATGGATGGCTTGCTGGCATTATGAAGGGGATTATGAAACACACAGGTAGAGATTGCTTTGAAAGATTGAAGAGCTTTCATTTTCAGTTTGTTGTTTCTCATAACTACTGAAAGAAGTATTTTATAAATATTGATAGGTGTGTGTAAGTTTGTTTTGGAACAGGGGACAGACTTTACCTGCCAAGGTCTCCTGAAGCCCAGATTTTCGATATAAGCACAACAGAAAAGATATGGGGCTGCCAAGACAATGATATCCTGAGCTTGATAGAAGATGCATAGAGAGAGGGCCTTAAATCAGATTTTGTGCATTGTATATGGATTCTATAAATCATCACAGACATTACAGAAAATGAAAATGTCATGGTTATGTGAAAATAGTATCAATACCCACTCCTTTCCTCAATAAGTCTTGAAGGTGGCAGAATTGGACCATCAGAGAGTAATAATTAGAATAATAAAATAACTTAGATTGGAAAAGACCATTAAGCTCATCAAGTCAAACCATTAACCCAGCACTGCCAAGTCCACCACTAAACCATCTCTTAAATACCTGCAGGGGTGGTGACTCAGACACAAGCAGCCAGTTTCAGTGCTTAACAACCCTTCCAGTGAAGAAATTTTTCCTAATATCCAATCTAAACCTCCCCTGTTGCAACTTGAGACCTTTTCCTATGGTCCCGTTGCTTGTTACTTGGGAGAAGAGATCAACCCCCCCTACAATTTCCTTTTAGGTCATTGTAGACAGTGATAAGGACACCCCTGAGTTTCCTTTTCTTCAGGCTAAACACCCTCAGCTCCCCCAGCTTCTTCTCATAGGACTTGTGTTCCAGACCCTTTCCCAGCTCCAGTGAAGACTAGGCCAGTCCAAGGCCCAAGCAGCCAGTTTTTTTCCAGAATTCTGTGGGAAACGGTGTCAAAGGCTTTGCTCACGTCTAGACAACATCTAATTGTGCATTCCTCAGTCAGAAAACCATCTGTATTTAAGATGCTGGTTTTTGCTTGTCAGCTCAATGTTTGCTGAGACAGATTGTAAAGTACCAATTTATGATTGTGATAATTGCCATAAAGTATTAGCAACATTTGATGTAGGAGGGTACCGTTCTCCTTGTTTCATGCCAAATTTTCACTTGGCCACATTAACTTGTGATTAACTTTGTCAGGAATTGTCAATATTAAGAGATGACACAATCAGAAGATCAAGTGGGCTATGTATCCACTTACACTTTGACTCAGACCTGTTCTCTGTCACTGACTTGACAAAGCTCCCTGTATTCTGAGCATTTTTGCCTCCAAATGTCAGGCCCAGCCTTGCAATCTTCACATCCATTGTTTTACTGAGGTAAATGGAACTGCTCCTGGGATAGCATCCAAGGGGCTGGGTGTCAAGCTGAGAGACAGGCCAGTGATAACTAAGTTCTGCTTAAAATGCTGTATTGCTCTCACAAGTTGCCACAGCTGAATAGCACTGTATATCATGGCATTCTTGATCCTCATCTCCTTCAGAAACTAAAAATACACCTTTTTATGGAAACATGCAAGACCACTATGCTGGGCAATTCTAAGCTAAAGCACTCCTTACACTGGTACAACTCCCCCATAACTATATACAAATATTTTGGCTGGTGCTGATGTCTGCACATTTTGGTTCCAGTGACCATTTAACAAAATAGTCGAAGTTAATGAAAACCAGGAAACCTCCTTTGCTTGGCTAAGGGAGCTAAAATGCTTTGTATCAGCTTGCATTTGTCCTGAATGCTCATGCCGCACCCTCAGGAACCAGTTCTATTGCACTTAGTATCCACTACCTAATATTGGGGGAAAGTAACTCTTTGTCAGGAATTTAATCCCAGTTATCCCTTTTCATCCTTGAATAACCTTTCATATAATAATCAGCATTAAAGGGGTAGCTGAGTAAGTGGAAATACCCCTTTGTCAACAAGTATATTTCCAGCAGCAGAGCAGAACCCTGCTCTGGAAAGCAAAGAAGTAGGAGATGCAAGCAGTTATGGGGTGATACACTACAACATGTGGTCAGGACACCAGCTTTAGAGAAATGCATACGAATGTTTTTGGTTTGCTTCATTTTAAAGGCACTTTTGGGGAAAACGTGAAGAAACTGGTGATATTTCATTGCCTTTAATTCTTTGATTTCACAGACTCTTCTGTACCTGGTTTTTGATATTTAACCTTGAAATTTGTTTGACTTAGATTTTGGGTCAGAAATTCCGCACACACTGCATATTTGTTTTATGAAACGTGATAACAGCTGGAAAAGAACAAGGCCTTTCCTGGCAATGGGAATAAACCTCTCAGTCATGAACTGCATCTCTCAGCAGTTTGTCCTGTGTGTGTCTTGCATCACATGCTGTCGTCTTGCAGTCATGAGTCCCTTGCTTCAGCTCCCACTGCTCAGGGATATCGGCTTGGCAAAGCTGCACAGCTTATTCCCTGGGGAAATGTGCACACAAAGCAGTAGGAAGCCAGGCCACTGCTGTTCTGGAAACAGAACAGATTTGCACTTGAGTTCAAGCTGCAGGGTGTACATGCTAAGTTGATTAATACCACATCTATTTCTAGTCCTGTTACGTGGGTAATGGTAATTTCATTTTGTTCTTTTCCTTCAGTGGTTACAAAGAGATTTTCTACTTTAAACTAACCTTTAAAAATCTGAATGAAATACAGTAGTTCAGACACGAGCTACATAATTTTTACAGCTATTGTAATTTCACTAATTAGCAAAATAGCAGTAATAGAGGACAGATTTCAGGAGTCTGAGAGATGCTGGTTCTGTCCCAGGCTGGAAATTCCTTTTAATTTGCTCTTGTTTTTGTCTGTGTTACTAGGGGACAGCTCTCCTCACTCCTGTCACTTTGACCTTTGTGATTAATAGCAAAGTCTAACCTATGTAGTTCCAAAAGTCTCCTGGATTTTTCTCCTTAGTACAAAAATAAAATGGTAGGATGAAATTAGTGGACATTAGTGGCACCAGGATTTAATACCAAACATTGAAACTTGCATTCTCAACAGTTTTTCTCCAGGACAACTAACAACTTCTACAATTAAATAAGCTAAACTGATAAAAAAGATATGAAAATTGCACAAGATAAATGGGCAAAAATGAAGAGTTGCCATCTGGTTTTGTCAGATATTTGAGCTGTCTGACATTATCAGCAGCAGTAGCAGGTTCCTTGGGCAGATAACATCATTGTCTATGGCCAGTTAGAGATAATCAGCAAAAACGTCTGTATCCTGTGCAGGCCCTGAACATGCCAGTGGACAACTGCAAATTCCTGTGCCTGGCATTACAATGCAATACAATGCTTCCTACTCTTGGCAGGCAACTCTGTACAGCTCAGGCCCTCAATGGCCAATTTTGCAGCTTGTGAACAACAAAGAGCAATTTCTTGCCCTCTTGCCAGAACAGGTTCCTGAGTGGATTTCTAAGGGAGAAAGAGTGGGCACTCTCTGCTCTCTGATGGTCTACTGGAAAGCAGTGCAGATCCTGTGAATGATGCCCACCCTCCTTTTCAAAGGGGTTAATTAAAGACTTGAGGGCTTTATTTTCAGAAACAAAATTATTCCATGACAGTATTCTGCAGAGACAAGTACCCATTATTGGATTAGACAAGTGTTAACCTTCATTTTATAATAGATGTCTCCCAGATGTTTACCATAGTGGCAAAGCCTATGAAAACATGGGTCAGGACTGGAAGGAGATCTGCTCCCTAAACTTAGACGGGAATTCATTTACCTGAACGGTCTAACTCCTGGCACTTCCAAGTTTTTTCACAGACCTGTCTCAGTGAGGTAGGATTTAGTCAGCGACTCTCTCGCCATCCCCATTCCTTATTAAAGAGCAAAATTTTTTCACGGAGAGTTTTTTTAGTATTGTATCCTCCTCTGAGCAAGATCAGCAAGAAGGATCCAGGCTGGAACCTGACCAAACCTTCATTGAATGAAAGAATTCAACAGCAAAAGGAAATTCTAAGAAATAACACACTCACAAATCTTACTGGAGTTAGAGAAGGCTGGCTTTTTTGTCATTAAGATCTTGAACAATGATTTCAACCTTTTTCTGTTCAGTTTAGTTCTTTATCTCTCTCACCTAGTATGCATGTTTTTGTGCTGATTTGCCCACAGGAGAGCTATGGGTTTGGAGGGTGGGCTGTTCAGGGGATGAGGAATTGGCCAGATAGACACAGGAGTTGTGGGCACTGGCTCCATGTCCAGGTGCAGGCTGGGGATGAGGGGTGTCCCTCAGGGCTCTGCCTTGGCCCCAGGGGTCTTGAATGGCTTCCCCAAGGACACAGACAGTGGATCCAGCTCACCCTCAGCACCTTTGCAGGGCACAGGAAGCTGCGAGGGGCAGGTGACACTGTGGAAGGACAGGGCCATGCAGAGGGACCTGGGCAAGCTTGGGAAGTGAAACCACAAGAACCTCATGAGGTTCAATAAGGCCAAGTGCAAAGTGCTGCACTGCGGTGGGGCAATCCCTGAGTCATAGAATCATCAAGATTGGAAGAGATCAGCAAGACCATCCAGTCCCACCATCATCCCAGCACCACCCCTAAGGCACATCCCAAAGTGCCCCATCCATCCAGATGGCCGGGCACAGGGGTGGGGTCATGCAGGGATGTGTGCATGGGATGTGTGTGCTGGGCTCGTGTGAGCGTGCGAGCAGGGAGAGTGTGCAGAGTGGGAGTGTGAGCACGAGTGGGGTGCGCAAGCAGGGCACAATGGTGAGTGTGCAAACAGGCAAGGCCCTGTTGTGGATGGCTGAAGCAGCATTGCACCGAGGGAGTGTGCAGGGCACCACTGGGAGTGTGCAGGGCACTGCCGTGAGCTTTGGATGAACTGGAGGGGCTGGAATGTCCGGAGCTGCAGTTGGTGAGGCCACCTGAAAGCCTCTGAGGTAAGGATTGAGGGACAAGCCAATGGAGAGGGTGTCATTGTGGGAGGCTGCTCTTGGCCACCCAGCCAGGACGACGGCACCGACAAATGATTCTTTAAGGAACCAAGGGACACCTCCAAACCATCCACCCTTGTCCTTGGGAGGGAATTCCACTTGCTGGCTGTTCACTGGGAACACCCCACAGCTGGTCCAAACAGCTCCAGGAGGTTCCCAAAACACCTGGACGACAACCTCTTGGTACAGGGACTCGAGGAGCCGGCTCAGACAGGTGCCCTCTGTGATTTGTTGCTCGTTCCCAGAGAGGCTCTCGTGGCTGACGTGGGATTGTCTTGGCCACAGCAGCCGCCGGGTTTCAGATCTCTGCTGCTTTGCCCGCGCCCGTCTGGCTCCCAAGATGGGCCAGGCACAGGTGAGCATGGCTGGGAAAGCAGCATTTTTATTAATGTGTCCACGGCAAAGCTGTTGTCCCAAAAAGGATTCTTTCACCCAATGTGCGAGAAGCCAATCCCCACACAGAGTTCAAGTATTTCCTTTATTTACTGTTCTGCACAGAAAGAGGTGCTGGGTGGCAAATGCGCAAAGCTAGCACGGCAACTATCAAACTTTTCACTATTTATACATTTTAGCAAAAACGGGATTAATGTTCATTGGCTACCAATTATGTGGCTCACTTATTAATTTAATATAGTATTTCTTTTTAAAATTATATTTTTATAGTATCATATCTAAACATTTAGATGTTGCATTTATATTATATGTAATCTGTAATGTTCTATATCATATATTACAAATAGGATATTATCTTATAATATTCAAAATACATTATTTCTCAATGTTTACTATATACATGATAAATATTAAATAATACACAAAATTTATCTTTGTATTTTATAATAGTATTTTGTTTTGGTATGTATTAAATATTAATATAATCTTTTATTATTGACTATTCTTGATTAGAAATAACTTATTAATAATTAATATTAGTACATGGACTAATATCTCAATATTAATATTTTTCCTCTACTGGTTAAAAGATTTCCTTGCTCCTTATGCTAACTAGTCCTTCTCTGTGCTCGGTCTGTCTCTTCTTTTGAAGAGTTTCCTTTGTTCTCGCTGGGTTTCTGGGGTCACTGAGCTGGGGGTCGGTGGTCGCCGTCTCCCCGTGCCTGAAGCACTTTTATCCCCGGTCAGAGCCGATTTCAGCACAGCTGCTGAGTTGGCTTTATGAGTTTCTTCCTCATCTGGGAAGTTCTGCCGAATGTCCTTGTGGCCTGTCCCTCCTGCATCCTTGGTGTCCCCTCTGAGCAGGAGCTCCTTCTCCCCAGGCTTTGGGCACCTGCCCTTAGCTCTGACACCACTGGTGCCTGTCAAGCCCTAAGCCTCAGCCAGGAGATTCTCCCGACAAGGAACTGATGTCCCTGACACCTGGACATCAAAGGCAGCCCGTGTGGCTCCCTCAGGACGCCGGGCAGGCTCCGGGCCGGCCGCCACCTGCGGAGCCCGGCCTGGCGCGGGCAGCGGTCACTGATTGTCCGGCCGTGGCCGCAGGCAGGGGCAGCGGAGCAGCGCCCGCAGCGCCCGCCTGAAGCGGGACGGGCGATTCTTGGGGGCCGCCGGCCGCTGCCCGAGGGCTCCCGGCTGGGGAGCTGAGGGGCCTGGGGGGCAGCAGGGGCTGTGCGGGGCAGGGCCCTGGCTCTGTGCCCCTGCTGCCCTCCCCTGCTCAGCCGAGGCCGGAGAAGCCGCTGCCTTGGCCGAGTCCTGGGGAGCAGCGTCGGGGTCCTGCAGCAGCTGTGGGTACTTGGGGTTGATCCAGATGGTGTGGATGGCGATCTGTTCCCAGTCCTCCTGCGACACCTCTGTGTCTCTCTTGTGTCCCCTTTGGGACAGCTCTGGGTCTCGTCCGACTTCGCCTTCGGACAGCTCTTGGTCAATTGAGTGTTCCCATTGGGGAAGCACTTTGTCACTGTCATTTTCTTCTTGGGACAGCTCTTGGATTCCCATGTCCAGCCACTTGAGTAACTCTTGGTGTCTCTCAAATTCCCAGTGGTACAGCTGTGAGTCTATCTCACCTTCTGATCGCGACAGGTCTCTTTTGTCTTCCCGTTTGTACAGCTCTTGGACATTCACATCTCCCCTTTGGGAAGGCTCCTGGCACCTCACATCTCTCCCACGGGACAGCTCTTGGTCTTTCTCCACTTCCCATTGGGACAGATCTTGGTATTTCTCATCTTCTCACTGCTCCAGCTCTTGGACATTCTCATTTCCCCACTGGGAAGTCTCCTGGTATTCCTCATCTTCCCACTGCTCCAGCTCTTGGACACTCTCATTTCCCCACTGGGAAGTCTCCTGATATTTCTCATCTTCCCACTGCTCCAGCTCTTGGACATTCTCATTTCCCCACTGCGAAGGCTCCTGATATTTCTCATCTTCCCACTGCTCCAGCTCTTGGACACTCTCATTTCCCCATTGGGGCAGTTCCTGGCCCATGTAGGGTTCCCACTCTCTCTCCTCCCTGGCCAAGTCCCACCCCACAGTCTGTGGCCCTGGCAGCTCTGTCCCCCCCACTGCCCCCTCCCACTGCTCCCCGAGGGCTTCCAGCCACCCAGGGCAGAGGCTGCGGGGGCAGCAGGGGCAGTGCAGGGCACGGCCCTGGCTCTGTGCCTCGGCTGGGGGGGAAGGAGGCGACTGCCTTGGCACAGCCACCTGCCCAGCCCTGGCCCCAAGGGAGCTGCCTCTGGCCCCATCCCAGCTCCGTCTTTCCCCTCTCCCTCCGGGGCTGGCCATCACCTGTGGCCTCATCCACAGGCCTGGCTACTCCATGGCAGGGGGGGAGTTGGGGTTCACCTCCTCTCTGAGCATCTCCATCACGCACTGCCACAGAGGCTCTCAGGGAAGCTGCTTCCTCGTGACAGAGCGGCTCTCCTGGGACTGGGCACCCCACGGCACACCACACACCTGTGTCACAAAGGGCCCTTCAACAGCTGACCCCACTGAAGTGGCATGGAGCAGCCCCGGACTCGGGGACTTGTAGCCCCTGATGTGCCCAGAGCCCTGGGAGGCTTTGGACACGGTCCCATAGGATAGCGTGAGCCCCACCCTGCAGAGCCCTGGCTTTGGAGGCTGGGCTATTTGGGGCACGAGCCACTGGCCAGATGGACACAGCCAGGGAGTTCTGGGCACTGGCTCCATGTCCAGCTGCAGGCTGGGGACAAGGGGTGTCCCTCGGGGCTCTGCCTTGGCCCCGGGGCTCTTGAATGGCTTGCCCAGGGACACAGACTTGGCCACAGACTGCAGCTGTTTCAGTTTCAGAATTTCAGATCTCTGCTACTTTCCCTGGCCCCATCTGGCTCCCGAGATGGACCAGGCACAGGTGAGCCTGGTTGGAAAAGCAGCATCTTTTATTAATGTATCCATACTGAAGCCACCCTGTGTCACCCCCTCAGGATGCTGCACAGGCTCTGGGCCAACCTTCTTCACACAACTTTTCTCTGAAGGAAATCTGTTCCTGCCTTACCTGAGGATTCAGGTAAACTGGTTTAACTTTACTAGTAGGGATAGATCAGTTTTCTTTGTCTGAATAATTACTTTTGCATTCCTGAAAATTCTGCGCCTATCAAGACACCTTGATTAATTTTAATTGATCCTGAGCAGGTGCAGGGCCTCCCACTACCGGAGGTGGGGATGTAGCACCCCGTGCAGGATTTCTCTATGTGCAGAGCTCTTTTGGATGTGCTGCTGGTAACAATCAGGCCAGCAGCTTTCAAAGTGTCCATCTCTCACTTATCCTGGCTCTCTCCAGTGCACTTCTTGCCACATTATCACTTCAGTTACCAATTTTCATCACCAAGCAGTGACAGTGTGTGATCTGCTAGTTTCTCCTGAGCAATCTTTTAGATGCTGCTGTCTCTGACCCAGTTACAAAGGGAAGAAGTTCAAGGTGTATGAACAGCTTCATCCCGTCCCAAGCCTACTCCAAAGGTGTCTGAGCTTTGATCAGTTTGGGCTCTTTATACTGTTAAATAAAAGACAGATAGCAGGTGTACACCAGCAAGAAAAACTTCCTTTGTGCTTTCAAGTGGCCCCCCAGATGTTACCCTCTCCAAATTTCTGAAATTCACAGATTTACCCAATATACAATGTCCACAAAAAATATGGTTTATTGGACTAGATTAAATGATATAATGCTTAGACACTGTTATTTGTATTAACAATGCTCTTGCAGAGGAACATAACATGATACTTTTTTTTCCTGCCTCTAATGAGATCTCAATGCAGGTAATTCATGACAAAGGGCACTGGATGCTTTCCAAGTCACACAGCTTTGACAAACTGTAAGAGATCTTGCATATCCAATAATTGAAATAGAATTTCAACTTTTTGCCTTGCTGAATTAATTTTGTGCTTTTGAGTTCTCTTGAAGCTATGAAGAATTATAAACTATTAGAGCTTGACAAATACAGAGTTGTTCAGATTTGTAACAACAATGCAGAGACAATCATTAAAATACACCATCCTTTAAAAGTGAGGCCATGTTACTTTTGACTCAGAGCATGGCTGGCAGCTGGGGAGCTGGAATAACACTGAAAAAAAACCTATGAAGTGACATCAAACAGGTCAGATGAGTTTTCCTTTCTCTTTTCTTACCAATACATCTCTCCTCACAGCACTATTGTATCTGTGCAATGGATACTGCATGCTACATTTCTTTTTTTGTCTTCAGTGTTTGTTGGAATTGTCACCATCCAAATAATCTGGGTAATGTATTCAAATGTAACCCAACAATGCTGAATAAACTGCATTGACAGTGGTTGGGTTTTGTTTGTAAAGTTGTCCTGAATGAAATTTCAGACAATACCCACCTCATAGGTATATTTACAAAACATTGCACCATTTCCATGGCACAGATGGATTATGGATGCCTTGCAACAAGCAATCACATCAATAAAACTTTAGATAAAAACCTGACTGCCATTTCTGCCCTCTCCATTTAACACTGTGGGCAACAAAATATTTGGACAAGCAATAGGTTCAGTGGATCTACAATCAACAGAAACAGATCCAGACAGCCAATACCTTTCCATAATAAGTTATATGTATTATAACCAAACCAAACCCCAATGTGTCTTGATCCTGAATTTTTCTGTGCATACCAGATCCACCGAGTGACTGTTTGCATCTCTATCCTTGGAGGAATGTGGCATCTGCAACCTGAGGCAGTAACAACCATGCACATACAAATGGTTTTATGCATATTCCACAGGAGACTTTTCACCCACAGGACAAAGTAACAGTACAACATGTTGAACAGGCTGTCACACCCTACTTACCATCATCTTCTCAACAAAATCCATTATGCTAATATACAATGAGCTTTTTAACACATAGTGAACAATACTTGCATAAACAAGTATAATTAATTTATCAATGTATTCTCCAGAGTTCTTTATTGATCACAGAGACCGATACAGCCTACACCAATACCAAAACCAAATTAAATTCAGTCCTTCACTGTAAATGAGAAAAGACAAGAGCAAAATTAATTTCTGGCAGTACCACAAACCGTGGACTGCCACAAACTTAGTGCGAGAGCTGGGACAGATTACAATTGAGTAGCTGAGACCAACCAGCAGGACCCCAGTATTTTGAAGCAATTGTAGATGAGCTACAAAAGAACAGTTTTGATACAGTTGCTTATGAGGAGTAATCTGGCAGAGGACAGTCAACATCGAGGACTAGTAAAAAACAGCATTAAAGTATGCAAAAGGTCACAAAATGTAATTCTGTTGGCTGAAGTAGGTAAATAAACATTTATCAGTTTATTTAACTGATAATCCAGTTATCCTACGACAACGTAATGAAGCAGGTTCACTCTCTCTCTTACAGGATCACAGAAATAACTGGTGTGAAGCTTCATGAAAAGCTTTGCTCTGGCACCAGGCTCTGCTTCCAAGCTGAGTTCTAATGTAGAGAGCTGCTGCAAAGTCTTTGCCTCATTCATGTAAGGAAAATTTGCAAAGAAAGATTTCAAATCTTCCAATTGTATCAAAAAAGGTTTTAATTTAATTTGCTCTCCCCCTTCTCACTGTTCCCCTTCAGAATACATAAATGATCACTTGCAGCAATGCACCTCAATCTTTACCAAATAAGCAAATTAAAAACAAAACATGCAGAGTAGTGATAAAATATCCAAATAAAAACTGAACTCAGAGAAATGCCAAGTGGACATCTGATTCTACATCAAAACCAAAACCAAGCTGCCTGGGCTGTAAAGTTTCATTCACCCTGTACTGAGAGGCACCAAAGCTCTCAGGGAGATGTGTGTCCTACCCAGAGATGCACTATACCCATCTAGCTCACTTCAGTTCAGTCAGAGGTTCATGCACTGAATGAGAGCTGAGTTCTGGCACAATGTGGTGACACCAGCTGCTAAATCAGAAAACCAGGAGTCTTGTCAGACCTTCAGGAAAGGCAGCAGTGGAGGCTGGGGCAAGACCTGGAAATACCAAAGATTTCTCCTGCGCAAGAGCATGAATTTCAGTTCAGTGAAGAGAAGGAGTCAGCTCAAAATGTGACAGGCTCAAGCCAGCTTTGGCACTTGTGTTACTGCAAGTAATGTGGTGACCTGTTCCCAACTCAGCAGGCAACCTGCTGTGAAGGTTTATGTGCACCAGTGACCACTTGAGCAACAGCTAAGGGTTTCTTATCCCAGGGAAAGCTCGCTTGCTAGCTGCAAAGCTGCCCAAGTCCAGCTGTTATTAAACAGAGACATGAGGTAATCATTATTTCCAGAAGAATTAACAGGATGCCAGGGGTGACACATGAAAAATGACAGACAGAATTTTAAAATACACGAACAAGTAGGCTTAAAACCTGCATTGCCTTTTTCCAATTTAAATTCTGTCCAATGAAAGACAGTTTGACAGCATGAAGTGCAAGTTGTCCTACACTGGCTCAAAAAAAAAAAAAATCACTGGAACAATCAAACCCTGAACATTCCTTAATTAAATGGACAAGTCTCTTGGGAATGACATGGGCAGAGACCATACTTTTTGTAGACCAAACCTGAGCAGAGATTGGATTTTGTTTCTTTTCTGTAAATAGACAAAACAAGTATTTCAAGGTAGAGCTGAAGTGGTTTCAAAATAGCAACGACCCAGGTCATAATCAGAATTTTGTATATACAATTTGTATTAACTTAAAAAAATAAAGAAGTTCAAAATACCTCCAGAGAACATTCTAGGTTAGCAAAATGTCCTGTACAAAAGTAGGCCACACTTGTTGGTTTAAAAGAAGTCCACAGCAGTTGGTCTCTTCTTAGCTGACATAGTAAATGGTCTCTTCATTTGGGGCTCTTTTGCTGGGGTCACTGTGGGTGACTTCAGCACCCCATGACGAGGTTTCTGTTCAGGATTGAAAGCCACACGGGAGGGTCCTTCTGGGCTCACTAATATACTTTTGTCAGTCTTTTTAAATTCTGTTGAAAAACAAGCCAACAAGTTAAAAGAAATGCAACCCCTGGAATAACTAGGCCTATCAATCAACTGTGGAATTTCCCAGCCCTGGAAGCCTGAGTTAGATCCTCAAGCCCAGCAAGCATCAGAAGCCTAAGAACTTGGCAGAGAAAACAGATGGTGGTGAAGCACATCTCTCAGCAGAGTCCCTTGGGGAACAGGGTCTGCTGCAACCCACTGAGAATCCTCCCGATGGTTCCACAGACCACCAGAGACTCTGGGCCTTTTCCTCAGACACAAGTGCTCCAGCTATCCTGAAGAACACCACACTGGAGTTTAAAAGATCACAGTGGGTAAGAAGTGTCTCTGCTCTGACTGCTGAACAGCTCCAGAGTTTCCTGGCCATCCCTTCAGCCAGCAGGGAGGCATTTGTTTTTCATTTTGTTCACCTGTGTTATATTAACATGAAGACATTTACCTAAATACACTGTTCTCAATTTGAACTTGACCTATTGCACACCTCAGAGAGTTAAAAAATACCTAAATGAATACATGGAATATAATTCTGTGCTATGGAGCAAGACATTTATTTAACAGGGAAAACACTGTCTGCTTACAGAAGGGAAGTGACATTTATCTACTCATAACCATTAATAAACCACAGGCAGCCAAGATAAAAAGCAAACTTTGCTACTACAAAGTCTGATTTTATCAGCATGTCAGCACCTTTGCCTTGGGAAACAGAAGTGAGCAATGATGACTGTGAAGTGCACGTGTTTCCCTCAGAGGAGCCCTGCAAAGAGGCAGCTCAGGAAGGCAAGTCCATCACCCTGCTGCAGTGTTCCATCCATGAGGCTCCTTCTGCAGGTCACTAATCCAGCACCCTGGAACTGCTCAAGTCTAGCTGCAGGGCTGAATGGCCTGAACTTTACCATCTCCTCTGGAAAGGAACTTGAGGAGAGTTTGTAAACGAAATACAAATATTGAGACAAAAAAGGATCAGAATCATCCTGTTCTAGAGGTGTTCTACAGGTGTGTGAGTATGTACAGCTACCAGAGAGACTGTGGACACACACACACGTCAGACTCACCTGCAGTCATGTTTTTATTCAAGCCAAACGTGACTTTTTTGGAGCTGGGCGACTGCAGCTTGTTCAGCTATAAAGCAAAATAAACACATGAAATAAAATAAGACTTCTGAGGCAATGCTGTGGGTTCTTTCACCTGCACCCCACTGATGTAAAGCAACCTGCTTCCTTCAGTCGGTTTAGAACTGCCCCAATCCTGTGGCACTGACCCTTGCTAAGACAGCACTGTTTTTCTAGCCAAAAGCAAACATATTCCATTTGTGCAGAAATCACATACTCTCCTTAATGTCATTATGTAATTCAGCAACAAACAAGAAGATATTTGTGTGTTAAACAGACTGGCCCCACTGCACTCAGGCCTCAAACTAAGAGGACTTGAAAAGCTTTCGATGTTAAAAAGGTCTAGAGAAGAAGGCAGTCTTTTGAAGCCCTGTACTGTTGCCACCCTCCAAAAATGAGAAGAAATGGAGGCTCAAAGTCCCTTTGCAAGACTGAAAATCAGTTTATGCTTTTGCTTTCTTGTGAAATGAGCAGATTCAGAATGGTGTGCGTTCAACAAGAAGGTTGAAAGCAGAGGGGAAGGAAGAAGAGATTTCAGAGACATCTACAACTCATTTTCTGAAACTCTGAAGCTGTGTTTGACTCTGTCTACAGGGAAATGCCTCAGCATTTCCAGTTTTATCTGCTCATTTTAGGAGACTAACACAGAGTGGAAAAGACAGCACGAGTGAGGTCGCAAGCTGGGGAGCTTGCCTGGGAGGACATTTGTCCCCAGACTCAGCTGCCCTTTGTGAGATCACCTTACCTGCATGGATGTCCTGGTGGAAGAGATGGCGCTTCTGGCTTTCCTGAAGAACACTGCCTTTGGTACAGTTGATTTTTCAAATTTTACAAAATCACTTGCTGGTTTCACTTTCTTTTTCTTTAATGGTGACAGAGCAGCACTGCTTTCCTGAGGAGGGAAAGGGAAAAATGCTTCAGTACAAAGTACTGTAGTTAACTAATACCTGGTGCAGGGATCAGTGCTGACCACACACTCACATCAGCTAATCATCATATTTAACTCTCAGCAGGTAATTTTGCAATTAGCATGAGTGAAAGCAGAAGTTTAAGGCAAGCTCTGCACAGAAATAGGGAAGTCATTGCAAAGCACAAAAGGAAGAATTTGCAATGGATTTGCCAAGCCCATCAGAGTGCAAACAAACACATTTTCTCCATGTGCATGAGGATACTTCACAATTGATCCAGCTCTCCAGCGCACAAGTGATCTTTTTTTTCCCTTCACCATAAGCAAAAACTCTTCCGTGGTACTTCTGGATGAATAAGATAAATAACTAATGAACAAACACAACTTTGGGCTAAGATGGAGAGCTTGAAGAAAAAAATGTGACTATATTATCAGGAATCCAGCTGTTGTGTAGTGCTACTGGTTTGCTGCCTGAAATTCATACTTTTATGGGATTTAAAGCAATTCTTGTCTCCAGCACAAGGCAATTCTTAGGACCTGCACTGGCAGAGGTTTCTAACCTGCTGTCTGTGGACTAGTCAGATACCTGTGGACTGTGGTGAGGGGAAGTTCAGCTATGCTTCTCATCAACCTACAGACATGGAATTCACTGAAAGCTGTGGAAAATGTCCAGAGGATATGGCCTCTTTTGATTTGAAAATCACTTATGCTTTAAATAAAGGGAAAACCCACAAGACTTTTAGCTTTCTGAATTGTGGAGACATCTCTGAAATAATGCTGATCTTGTCAGCTTTTTTCCCCTTCTCCTCCTCTTTCCTCTGAATATTTGAAGCTATTTCTCTGGAGGTGTGTGTTGTCCTTGAAATCAAGAATCAAAACATGCCCCTTATTTCTGGGCACAGGGCCAGGATTATATAATTAAAATCAGGAAATAAAACAACATGTTATTTCTCAAGCAACGAAAACAAAATTAGCAAAGCTTAACTTCCTCCGCATTTACGCATTTTAGCTTTACCCTGCCCTCTTCTTTCTTTCATCAGTATTCTCCCTCTCCTCCTGACTCAGCTTCCATGTATCTTTCCTTGTCTCCATCCCTCTCCTCCCTTTCAGCACACGCACAACTATGTGAACTGGGCAATTAAAAGCAAATGCCATAATTTCTTTGGAATTCTACATGTGAAGAGTGACCCACTAGCCCATGCCCTGACAGTCAACAAGCCGGTGCTGGGGCTGTGCTGCTGCCTTTCCCTCAGTGCCTTACACTGATTTGTGCCAACAACTCATTTCCATGAAGTCTGCAGGAACATCTTATCTTTAATCTATCACAGGTCTTGGAACCTGTTGGTCAGTTACAGCAAAGTCTTAAAGAAAGAGATGGGGGTGTCATAATCATATTTTCTTAGAAACTAAACTTTTATAGACAAAGAAAAACCAGGTGTGAGATACGGAATATTGAGACAACAGGAGACAAAGCCAATGGTTCCTACTTGGAAAGCCCTGCAGTGAGAGAAATGCAGTCTGAATAGTCCCTCTCAGGAGTTTATCATCAAAAACCAGAAAATGTCAGTTATTTTATTGTTATTTAAGCAAAGTTCCAATATGAATTTTTTCTCCTGTGAAGGACTGAATAGTTATATCTTCATATACAATGCTGCACTACTTAACTAATTCTAGAGTTTTAAACTTAAGTCAAACAGAGGTGAGCTCATAGGCTCATAACATGCACTTTTAACTCTTTTATGTGCTCATAATCTCATTTGTGCTTTATGAATTTTTTTTCCACCAAAGTGAGATTGTCAGCAAGACTTCCAAGAATGTAAGTAAACCCCTGAATGTGTTAGGGTGAATATGCACATGGGAAATGAGCAGTTAAAAATCATTTCAGTGGCTGGAGAGGGAAGAACCTCTGCACTCTCTCTCTTAGCCACACTATCAAAATTACACAGTGCAAAGTGCTTTTTGACACTCACATCACTGAGAAAAATCAACCCTGTTCTACTTATTGCCAAAAAGAAAATGGGGGTGGGAGATGGTGGGGAATAAATAGGTTGTTCCCAAACTGCAAGACATACATTTTTGAAGAAGATGACTACAAGCAGACCTTCCTAGCAAAAAACCCACAGTACTGTCTTTATAAAAAACTGGATCATTCATAAATGTGATTACATAGCCACTGATGACATTAAAGGTCACAGGGTCATATTCTCTATTCCAATGTCTATTCTCTTTCCCCAAATACTTTCCCCTGACAGTCCTATCAGTTTGTTTAAGATGGAGCAGTGAGTGAGCAAAAGAAGCCACTCCTGGAATGCTGCGGGCAATTTTACAAGGAGCTTATCCTAATCTGTGTGCTGCTGCTGCAGAGGGGATGCTCCATCTTCCCATTTCTCATTGTCTTGTCAAAATATGATGCCCTTTGTAAGCATGCTGTAAAGCTCAACCAGAGACCCAATGCAAAAGAATAATTAACGCAGGGACTAAAGAAAAAAAAAGAAAGACAAAGAAAGACAACCCCATCTTGCCCATAACATCCCATTTTTCAGCTAGATGGGTTCTTCCAGCTGAGAGGCTGGCACAGGATTTAGTGTCACTGTACAGCAGGGTGTGACACTGTAGCAGTGTGTGGATTTCTGGGGAATCAAGTTCTTTTTGGTGGCAATGCATGATGACATCAGCATGCAGCCCATGCAGCCCCATGCTCAGAAAGCTAAAGCCAAATTTGAAAATGAGCCTGGCAGTTCCTGAAGCAGGCAGAGAAAAGAATGAGATGTACATACCACCTTCCTGCTTTTCTTGCATGCAGTCTCCAGAACTCCATTGGCTTCGACTGAGTTTAGCACCTCTTTCACTTTTCTCTTCTTTTTCAGGGCTGCTGCATTCTGACTGGAGACTTTCATCCCTTCCAAACCACCTAACTTTGTCTTTGTCTTCACTGCGACCTTTCTGGAGGGCAGAGATTCAGACCCTGCCCTTCTTGGCAGGGTCCCCACCACACCTTCCCTGTTGGGTTTCAGGTCAGTTTGCTGCACAGGGGGTTCCCCATTCACCAGGACAGCCCCTGCTTTCTGCTTCTTTTTCATAGCCTTAGGAGGTGATGGCATGACAGATGGGTTGACATCCTCTGCTGCACTGGCACTGGCTGGTCCATTCTGACATGCTGGTTTTGCAGGAACGTTCTGCACTTTTGGATTCACGTTCTTCAAATGACTCTTTTTACTCTGCTCTGCGTCAGTCAGACTGTTCTGCGCAGAGATACTGTGATTTTCTCTGGTGTCAGTTGCTACATTTGTGGTCTCACTGGTCTCATTTACTAGCAATTTCTTTTTCTTCCTCTCCTTGTTATTTTCTGGCACCTTTTCCTGGCTAGAAGCATCAGATCCAGATGTTTCAGCTTTTCCCTCCTCACAATTTCCATCAGCTGTTCCAGAATCAGCACTTGGGCTGTCCCTCTTCTTCCGTTTTTTCCTCTTCCTCTGGGAAACTGATGACACCTTCACACTTGAAAGCTCTTCTTTATCCTCTAAATCCATCACAAAAAGAATGCCATAACACAGATGTGAAACACAAAGGTACTTAAAACAACTGAACTCTATTTTTTTTTTTTGTTCTTTTCTTTTAAAATAGGTGTACCATTTTCCTGTTATCAGCCTGCACAACAGTTTCACTGTTACAGCTGCTCAGGACACTGCAGTCTGCTGATGTCTGGCCTAATTAATACTTTGCTAATTTTGCCTTGTCACAGCTAAGATCTAAACCATTCCCTGTGGCAACCTTATTTTTCATAGCAACATCCCTAGAAAGAGTTATTACCCACCTGTTAAGCCCATCAAAGGGCAACTCAGGGGTTCAGTATTCCAGCATCCTGCATCCCCAAATTCTTATATTTCAACACTCATCCTGTTTTAAGACTGACATGTTTCTGCTTTCCTACAGTAAATTCACCTGCTCAAAGGAGCGATGCAAACACCTGCTTCCAGTTCTGCTTTTGACTGAAATTTTTGAGGTGATGCTTGCCTCAGAATTGGTAAGAGAACTCCCCCCACTTTCAAAGAGAACTTAATTTCACATTTAACCCTCATCACAACAGGCTACAAATCAGCACATCCTGAACAACAGTGTTGCCATCCTCAGAACAGCTGGTATCTGACACTTTGCCAAACTGTACAAGTCACTGCAAATTGTCTCTTTTCCAAAGGTTGATCTTGCCTTACCTTTTACTTTTTCCAGCTCATTTTGCTGCCAAGGCTTGACGGCTTTTTTCTTTCGCTTTCGCCTGCCGAATTCATCATCGTCTTCATCTGTAGAAACATCTTCAGGAATATCTTGGGGGAAGATTCCTGTTGAGAAAGGATAAGGTATCAGAAAACTGCGAGTCCTACTTCTATGAACAGTTATATGAACTGTTCATATACAGTGTAACTCCCACAGAAAGAAAAAACAACTCCTTTTTCCCCACCCAACCTTAAAGAAAAACATATGACTGATTCCTATTTGTTTAAGCAAAAAGAATCATCTTTTATTTCAGGACAAAGTACAGGGTTGCTCAAATTGTGAAAGGAATTTGGCCATCTCACCAAAACCATGTAATGTGTCTTAATGAGCTTTAAAAAACCCACAAAACTCCCAATACAATATTCTTGAAATAGACATTAAAAAAGAGAAAAAAAATTCCAGTACATATCGTATGGGAGCATTATATATCATTTAATGGAAAATAACTGCTGTCTCTGTCTGGTGCTCAGTCCTTACCTTCTGCTAAGTCCTGGAACCTGGAGGGGAGAGGAAGGGAGAAAAGAAAAACCAAAACATTACTATTCATTTAGTACTGATAATAACACTAGCAGAACAGCACTACTGCACTTACTATGGTTTTGTCAAAATAGGAACACCATATTTTGCATAGGAAGTTACAGAGAGCTCACTCCAGAAGAGATCTGCCTCAGAAACCCCCAAACTCAAACCAAATCACTGAAAGGATTGAGAAAACAGCAGTTCAACATTTTTCCTGCATCTGTTCCTTGTGTCACACAAAACCTGATGTCACATCCTGCAGAACAAACCCACCCTGTGCAGATAAACCTCTGCAGATAAACCCCAACTGGCTGCAGTTGTCTGGTACCAGTGAGGAACAGCATGACACCATCACCAGGACAAGAGAGGCTGGACAGAAAGCAAATGGAAGTTGTTCAGGAAAAGGTGAACTTCAGGAGAACTCACTTTTTGACCAGCTTGTACAGACGCTTTCTGTTCAGGGAAGGTGTATTTTTCCTGCTTGCAAATTCGAAGATTTTGTCAGCAACAGCCTTGTAATCAAACTGTTGGGGGGAAGTACAATGCAGCTTTTCTTAGTTTATCCATGCAAGATAACTCAGTGCAACTCGTGTTACCAGTACATCAAGTTTTAAGCTCAATAGGTAAATTGTAAAGATACACATCTTGAAACAGACACTTCCTTTAAACCCCAAATGTTTTCCTCTGTTGAAATTTACGCCCCCTTCACACACTGATTTGTACAGATGGCTGCTTCATTAACAGAACAGCTGAACTTGGTATCACTTTCTCAAACGTTCCCAACCTTAATTCTTACTCAAGAGAGAAGCCAACCCACTTCAAAACTTCCATAAATATTTAGCTAAATATCAGATTTAAAGTGTGTCATGTCCTAATTCTTGCTTAAAAGCCACAGATGCATGAAGTGTATCCACCTGCATGTGTGTTTGATGGGAGGATCTGTCAAAATCACTACACTGCACTGGCCCTGGGTCTAGAAAACCCAAATTGTAACATATTATCCTCTCTCCTATGTATCCTGATGCCTTTTCCTGGTCTTAAAATCAAGAGTCAAACACGGTTAGAAGGGGAAAAGGGATTTTACCTTGGTATTTATTTTTAAGAATCCTTAGGTGCACACGTCCAGGTCATATGGATTGAAATGCACCCCGCCGAATATACGCCAAAAGATCTGGTATATCGTTACAGGTTTTACTAATTAGCAGATCTATCAAAGATTCCCCAATGAGAGGCTCGAGTGAGCCCCCCTCCCCAAGGAACCTTCCCCTGGATGGTTCTCTCTTGGTTTACAGAATGTGTTCTGGAGAGGACCTTGGGCTCTGGGGCACACTGATCCCTGGCTACCAAGCTTCTAAAATGTTGAGTCTCTCAGCTTGACAAACAAGTCCAAGAATGGAGGCAAAAAGCACTAGGAGTACAGAAGTTGTAAAAAGGCATAACAGGGGTATAAAAGAAAAGGCAAAAATCTTCATGGCATCAATCCCATCATCCATTTTCAATGAAACTTAGGCTGATTGCTTCCCCACCCACCCAAACGGACTTGGCTTTTAGCACACACATTTTTAAATTATTGAAACAGGAAGGAAGGAGCAGAAAACAGAAGATACAGGAGAGAGGAAAGAGGAATTTAGAATTTAGAAATGGATTTATTTTACTACCACTCACAGAATACACATTACATAAATACCACCTTACATTAAATCAAAAGGAGATTGAAATTTTGTAACCTGTCTATCCTTTAACACCCTTTACTTCGGCACCTCTTGAAAGGAAGGGGGAAAAAGAAGTAACAGTAACAGAGTAAGTAAGCCACAAACCTGAAGAACAGTCCCGATCCCATCATCAGCATTTTCATTGACATCCTCTGTTTTTTCAGAGCTCTGTGCTGATTTTCTTGACAGACATCTGTCTGCTATTGTAGAAAAAAGACTGAATATTAATGGTTTGTTTGAGATAGTGACTCCAAAAGAACAAACTTTATTAAGCACATCTGAAGGGAAGATGGGAAAACACAATTATCCTCAAAACACCCTGAGCATGTGTTTGATTGGTTCAGAGCAGTATTTTCAGGAAACAAATTTTTCCATCTTGGCAACTCTTACCAGGGCAATTTAGAGCTTTCTCCTCACCTTTGGTTTTAAGCACCTCTTCATTTTCCTCTCTGCCTTCTTCAGAAGCATCCTCTTCATCACTGTGGGTACCCAGCTCTTTCATCAGGTCTTCGATGGCAAAGGGGGACTGATCCACGATCATCTCAAAGATGCCGGTGGCCACAGCATAGAGCACGCAGCGACTGTGTCACAGGAGAGCAGGGTGAGCCCAAAGGCAGACCATAAACACCCCTGCTTCTCACATTAAAAAAGGGGGAATTGGAGGGAAAATGGGTAAGAAAGAACGTGGAAGAACACCACGCTCTTCAGATGATGGAAGTGAACCTGTTACTCCCTAAACAGAAGTCCTTTAATCCAAGCAATGTCCTGCTAATGTGCCCCTCTTAAATTTCACTGTTTGTATGTTGACCTATATTACACTGCAAAGAAGCCAACCAGCTCAGCTGCTCTATGCATTAAAAAATTAAAATAACTGGACAAATTAATCAACAGAGGTTGATATAGTTCTTATAAATCCATGCAGACTATCTATAGCTTTGATAAACACAAGTTAGCTTCAAATGACTGTGAACATTGCTGGTAAAATACCCTTCTTTTTCTACATTCTGAAATTATGACTCTTTGATCCATTTATTACCATATTCAGAGTTTCTTAATTCTTAAAATGTATTTATCCTGTCATTGAACTTACTCTTTTGATTTGGCAGCAATTTTGCAGAAAGGTTCGATAAACTTGAGATTCTGGTCTGCTGTGAGCTGTTTGATTAGAAAGAAAAATCCTGTGAGTACAGAAAATACTGTATGTGTACACTGAAATTCCATGAATATTGGTGTTTGTACAGGAATCTTCTTTAACAGTCTTTCAGCATATTATCTAATTCCAACTGGCAGAGGTATCCAGGGCCTTTTTGTTACCACTGCTACCATCAACTTCCAGATTTCCCTGGAAGTATTATAAAAACACTGACTGCCTTGCAGACTTTTTTCTGCTGCTTGCAGAAATACAACAAGGCTTCTTACTTTAGATATGGAAACAGGAGGCAGAGAAAACTTAAAACAATTTTGTTTACTTTCCCAAAGAAGGTCTGTAGCAGACAAGAGTAAGATTTGGGTTTCTCTTAACTGGGCTGCTTGCACCAAAACACTGTCAGCTACAATAGAGCTAAAGATCAAGATCCTTCCCTTCAAAATTCAATTTATGAGCATCATCAGTGATTGCAAATAGTCTGGGGGACTCACTCCCCTCTCCAGGCTTCCAGTGAGTGGCTTAGCTACAGTTGTATGACTGTGGAGCTGCAGAAATGATTTGGGCACCAAGCTCTGGCACTTCTCTGGTGCAGACATCTCTGTCTTGCTCCACAATCCATAACCACAAAACTGCAGGCAGGATTGGTTTGAATACTGACTGGAAGGAACACGAATGGAAAACTGCTAACAGCTTTGTCCATTGCAAGGAGAAGTATCAGAAGCCAGAGACAAAAGGAAGTAACTGAGGAGGAGCCTGGGACAAGCGTGGGGCAGCAAGAAGGGTGCAGGGACAGGAGGAATGCACTTTGGCTTTGCTGCTGCAAAACTCTGCACCACTGGAACAGCAGCCAAAATTAAGAGTCACAAATTAACTGTCACAGCAAAACACAGCAGGGCAAGACAGATGTCACCAGCAAAACAAACATCTGGATATGCAGGGTAAACTGCACAATGCACAGACAACAATAAACAAATATTAGACAATGGTGAAAGCTCACTTTCCTTCTCTATTTATGTGTTACATAACGAGCCAAGAGCAGGCTTTATGTCAGCCTTTGCAAAAGCAAAGACTGAAAAACAAGTTCACACAAGGGAAATTACACTGAGTCCCTTCTGAAGCAAACAAATGAGAAATGGTCTAACTTTTCTATCACTATTTTTCCAACCTCAATTTGGAGCAGCATAGCAGTACTCAGGAACTTCAGAGAAACTACAATATTCTCACTGTCAAAGACATGAATAAAAGTAAAAGTGTAACTTGTAGTAAGTCACTTTCTTCAGGCTTACTCAGTGTTGTTATGCGATATTTAGAACAATTAAAAATTGCATAATCTAAAAACTACATTTCTTCTAAGATGCTCCATGCCACAGTTAACATCAATCAGGAAGAAAATGACAAAGTATTTTCTAACCTCCTTTGCACCAACTTTAGCCAATTCATCCAGATAGATATCAATGAAATGGAACTTTATCCCAGTGGGAGAATTGCTGTCTGGGTCCATAACTTCTTTCATTAATAGCTGCAGCAATGGTTCAACTAGACTGAAAAAAATAATAAAGGGGAAAAAAAAGAACAAGATATTCATATTCAATTGCTCATGTCTTATCTGCCTTGGAAACAAACTCGTCTTGAAAACAAACTCCACTTCTTTACTGTTATGGACAGCTATCCAATTTGAATTTTTTTCCTTTTTTTTTTATCCTGAGGCCTATCATTGCTATCTTTCAGGAGAGTGAAGTTTTGTATATTCCAAGCTTTCTCCCCTGGCGTTCTTTGGGACCTCCTGCAATTTTGCCCAGAACAAACATTTCCAGTCCCAAAGAGAATTCAAAACATTGAAAACCCATAAACCTTCTTTCAGTTTTACTTTAATACACCTTCCTTCAAAAGCATTTTAAAAGGCAAGAGGAAAGAAAGTCATGCTAGGCAGCTTCTCGGCTCCACCTGGGGAGGGAAAGGCAGTTCTTGAGCTTCCTCACTCTGCAAATAAAGGAATCACAATGCTCTCTTCTCACACTGCCTCCTTCCAGTGCAAGATGGAGGCCAAAGCCATTAGAAACCTTGTCAGAGATCAGTTTGGGTGACCATGTGTGTGGGAGGAAGGGCTTCAGCTTTATCAAACCTCCTCCCACACCTTCTGCTCCTGTCAAGGAACATTTTCATCTCTTCAACCTGAGGGCATTTACCCAGTGCAAAATTAAGGTGGAACAGGAGGGATGGGATGTTCTTTAGCTCTGCATTCCTTTCTGTTTCCACAAAAACATGCCTGTGTGCATCCCACATTTCAGAGGGTAAGAGAGAGAAACCATAACCTTAACACTGGGTTATCGAGCACTTTCAATTAAAAGATTTAAATCTCTTCATAGATTTAAAGACAACAAGCTTAGAAGTGGCACAGAGCTCTAGACAGAGCAAATGACTGCAATTATTTGCCTTTTAATAGAATATGGAAGAAATACAACCAAAACCACTGATGTTTACAACAAATAGGAAGCTAGTTTACAATTAAGGCGTTCCGTCTTAGCAGAAGAGAACTCGCCATGATTAATCATAGTAAAATAAATATTAAAAAAAAAAAGTCAGAGCCAATCAGAAAACCAACATAAACAAAGAAAAAAATTCCTTTTCCATATTTTTGGGGATGCAGGTCCCCTGTCTGCACTCCCTGCAGGTGATATTTCATTGATAGCTCTTCTGGCTAAATCAGAAAATGAAATACATTAAATACTGTATTCAATTTAATGAAGTGTAACACCTGACTGTGTCACTAAACAAAGTAAGTGATATAAAGGACAAATAAGCCTTAATGTTAAGACTTCATGACAGTAGCATCTATGGAAAAAAAGGACCTATTAAATGAAAATATATTTGAATACAGGTATATTGGGTGACTTGTTTATGATGCAACAACATTCAGAAATCCGCTTACCCCTCATCCCATTCATTTCTTTTCAGCACTTCAAAGGATTGCCTCAAAATCAGACGCATCAGCTGCAAAGCACAAAATCTGTTACACATTTTGTTTATGAAAACGGGTAGAGGAGTCACTGTGACTGTAACAGGAACAGATTTCTTGGTAAACCTCTTAAGCACAAGGTGGAAGGTGCCTCATGAACATTTCGACAGATTGTCTATCATGTAATGCAACAGAAGGGTGCTGTGAAGCAAAAAAAGGCAACAAACTATTTTCATATGCTAAGCACAGAAAAATCCATGAACATTTCTTCTATACAGCTTTCTCTTGATTCACACCCCTGATTTCTTCAATAAGTTCTGCCTTAATCTAAGAAAAGCCACATCTTAAACTGGCTCAACAATATGGGACAGATGATAACAATAATAATTTAATTTACTCAAAACTTGCACTAAGAGACAGTGATATGTAACTACATTTGACTAGCTCAAAACACCTCACTTACTGAAATAACTTGTATCTGCTAATATTGGGAAAGAAAAACCAAGAGTGAATGTGCCTGTAATGACCTTCTTTCAAAGAAGAAGATAATGGGATTTTGTTCTTTACAAAGGTACGCTTTTTAAGATTTTAGTACTTGTTTTAATATTCTGTTTCCTATAGAAAGAATTCTGACAACTGAATGTACTGCAGTGGATACTTTACTGGTGAAAAGCTGGGGTTCTGGTGCAGAGTCTTTTATAGAAGAGTCTTTAAACAGCCTGATCTATATAACTGATGTTGATACAGTGTCCTTTGAGACAGTATTTATATTCCAATATATAAATCAATGAAAAAAATAACTGAGTTAGGAGGGAAAGCACTTAATATATATATAAAGATATAAACTGCACTGGCTTTTAGATTCACGCAGTGGTGAGTGAAAGCCTTTGAAACAAACATCTCTTGCAATGAGTCAAGAAGATGATCCCTTCTCTTCTCTTAAAATATACACCAAGGCATGTGCAGACAAAGCTGCCTTCCAGCACACCAGCACCACATGTTTTCTAGGAGAAAACCCCACCCAGAGATGTGTAAGTACCATGTAGTACTTGTCCAGACGCAGATTGTCAATCCCGTTCCATTCCCGGTTCATCGTTTGCCAAAATGTCTGGATGAACAGGTGTCCTGCAAGGGAGCAAGGAAAAACACCTGTATGTCTGGCACAATGGGTTATTTTGCTAACCTGAAAGAATCTCAAGAAAGGGATGCAGTTCCCTAGGATTCTCCTAGTGACAGGGACAGAGCTACAGGAAGACAGGCTTGAGACTGGTACAAGAGTCAATTAAACTTGAGAACAATACAAGAAAAGGCACACAGCTACTTTTAAAAACAGTTACAGGGACAGATTTGCATCTATTTTGTGTTATATATGCACAAGTTAAAGGAAAATATCCATTCTGCCCTCATTTCTACCCATGCAAGTTTTGGCATTGACTGAGTACTCCATTTCATGAGCATTTTGAATACCAGGGGCTTAACAGCTCATGAAACAAGGTTGGTTTTGAGCAGGAAATACGCAGAGCAGTCTACACAGAATGGAAAAGTAAGGGGACAAGTTTGCTTTGCTACCTGTCCTGCAAAATCTCACCTGTATCACACTAAAGACACAACTCTTCCTCTGCAGCAGCCAGAAAAAAACTGCACCTCCTTTAATGCAATCACACACACCAGTTGGACAAAAAGGAAAGAAAAATACCCCAAAGCAGCACCCCATCTGTCTGTCTGTATTCTGGCACTGTGATAGTGGAATCACCAAAGAGGGAAGTACCTTACAAAGCACTAGGTAATTAAATAGTACTTACGAGTCTCTGTATTCTGAAACACGTGGATAAGCTGTGAGATATTGGCTGCAAGTTCCTCCTAAAAGTAAATAAATGTAGTTAGTGTAGCATGTTTTGGAGTTTGGTCTCCTCACTAAACACACAACCAGCAAACAGCAAGAAGTATGAATTTCATGAAACATCTCTCAGAATGAGAAATATTCTCTCAACAGCTGCTTTAGGACTGCAGTTATCCTTCCACTAGGACTAGGTCAGCTGGAAGAGAAGTTTCAAGGGTATCAAAACCTGTTCATTTCACCAGATCTCGGCACAAATCATCTTTTTGACAGCAGACAATATTAAATTAAGAGGAGAAGAATCCCATTAACAAATGATGTAAAACTTATGGGGCGCTGCTCTCATATACATCTCTGTGGAGCTGTCTGGGCCATGTGTGAGATAAACCTTGTTCATGCAGACAAGTGATTTGAAAATTGAGGTTACTGAGAGCTGGTACTCCAAAACCAGTATCTTTTGAAGGTAGGGAGACAAACTAGTAGAAGTTGACCAAAATACATAGTAGAGACAAAGCTGGTAGTAGATGAAGTGCTACTGAACTAACATAGGAAAAGGAAATGGAAACTTTCACACTGAAATCTGCACAAATGTTATAGCAGTTAAGGGCAACCTGCTGTTACTGCTTTACTTACACCAAATCAACATATCATGAGGCATCTATTTCAGCTCTCCTTTTGAAAGGTAAACAGCTACACCTGCCCCTCAGAAGGTGAGTCCAAACATGATCTGCTCACGTTCAGATCACCGAGTTACAGTCACCTCTTCTCCTGCATGTGCCACAGATAGGCTGCAGGGGAAGGAAAAAAAAAAAGATAATTTTCCCTGTTCTAAATTAGTATGTCCTTAGAGTGTATTTTGGAGGGACCCCCTCAAGCAAACACAAACCCAGTTACTATACCTGAAGCAGAGGTTTATCCTGCATCCACATACAATAGAAAAGGCCTTTCCATATTTTCAGCAGTTCTTCCTGGCTGAAGCCACCTACAGACCAGAAAAAGTCTGAATGAAAGGAAAAAAACACACATTTCCACCAAAATATTTTCATGCAGTTCCCTCTGCTCCCTGCTTTCTTCTTTGTTCTTGTTATTTTCCCATGGTTCCTACTGTAAGTACATTAACTGGAAGGCAGCTAGGCATAGAACAGTGATTCCATGACTGTAAGATTCTACCTTGTACTGAAACAACAAAGATTTCAAAGCAATCACAGGTAAGATGAATACCAAGATAATTCTGATAAATCTCTCTGGCATATTTTCAACACAAAGTCTGAAAGAAATTTTTAATGAGGGCATCAGAACTAGTTTTACAAGAGACATGATGGGTTTTGTTTTGTTGTTTTTAACTTGTCTCACTTTACCAATAGTTTTACTCCTTACTAGGAGTTTGTTTGGATAGAATAAACTTCTAGCAATCAACACATTTATTACTATATTAAATTTCTATATTAAATACTTCCAACAGTTAGTCTTGAGGTGTAGTAACACCTGAATTTTAACAGCAAAACAGTATTTTCATATTCCAGAAGTAAAGTACTACATGGAAGTCATAATAGCTGCTCAAGAACTGGATTTTTCATTACATCAACTACATTTCTGTGAAGTAAAATTGTAACAGTACATTGTTACAAGGCAGCTACAATGACCTACTACAGCTATTTTCAAACTATGGCCTACTAAATACTCCCAAGCAATTTCGTGAAAAATCACTTTGAAAAGGTCATCATCTTCAGTAAGCTGAAATTTGCTCCACAAAGACCACTGTCTCAGGAGTGTGTCAGTCAAAAAGCCTGAGACCCAGCGTTAGACCTGAACTGTGCACCTTTTCCTTGGACCAAGTCATTTGAAAGCAATTATCACTCAGACAAAAACACCTGCAAACATGCTAGTGGAATCATCTGCAGTCCTGCTTGGTTAAAAAGAAAGGAAGTGAGGAAATATGCAAAATGCTATGTAGGAAGCCATATGTCCAGTAATATCAAGCCTTAATTATAAATTTAACTTCGATTTGACAGTAATGTTAAGATAAAATATGAAACAATTTAATTCACTGTTTAATTATTCATTGAAATATTAAAATTAATAACATTTCTTAAGGGAATTATATGTGACATACTGACTGGTAAGAAGCAGGTTTAACCTCACAGGTAGCATTAACCCTACGGAGGCATCAGACAGAAGTATCACCTGCTACCTATAAATGCGGCTCAGGAGTTCACAGAATTGAATCACAGAATTATTCAGGTTGGAAAAGACCTCTCAGATAATCACTGCCAAGGCCACCACTAAGCCATGTTCCCAAGTGCCACATCTACACATCGTTTAAATCCTCCAGGGACAGTGACCCCACCACTGCCCTGGACAGACTGTTCCAACGCTTGAGAACCTTCAGGGAAGAAAACACAGACTTCCATGGGGTTGCTTTTCATACATACAGGGCTTTTTAAAGTGCCTGAGGCAGTCCTGTGTCCATTTGACATAGGACTCTGACCAAAAGGTTTTACAGCAAGTTTCTTATCCTTGTGGCTCAAAAGGATAGTTTCAAGATTGTGTTTTCTATTTTTAAATTTTACGTGCCGACCCCAGCCACAGCTGGTAAATAATAATCATTCAAGTAAGGCTATTTTAAAACCTGAATGCATTATATTAGCAACCACAGAACTGAAGGCCTTCTATACCTCAAACCTATCCTGAGAAAGATTTTGGCTTTAGGGCTTGAATTGTAACTGTCCCTGTGCACTGTAACTCTGTTCCTATGTATTGTTGGAGCTGGGATTAACATGTTACAACCACTCACAGCTACTTTAATGCAATCCTTGTCAGCATTTCTGTCTGGGAGCTGGGCAGCTTTGACACTGCTATCATTGAATTTGTTACAATTTTTCCTATTCTAGATAATTGCAATGGACCAGATCCACACAGGCACATTTCAGTGGAAATTACATAAATCCTTCACAGATCTGGGCCCGAGTAAGTGCAGCTCTGTCAGACAGCAAAACCCCCCAGCAATGCTTCCTCTGTTACCTGAAGTTATTTCTGTTTACTATCCTCTCATCAGTTCATTAGGTAGTTCTATGCCTCCCACAGAGTTTAACTTCTTGCTGAAAATTAAGAGCTCTGGCTCTGTGAAGAAGCTCCCCCAGCCTTAGCACAGACCACACTGAGCAGTCAGCGTGAACATCGGGTGAACTCCAGCACTTCTTCCAAAAGCCAGCACATTCTCAGCTCCTCAGGTTAGGGCATCTTACCTGGGTTGTGTGGTGTGTGAGCCTCATCCCTCTCAGAACACTGGATGGATATAAGGCTGCTAATTAATAAATAACTTAATAAATCCCCTTCTCTCCTGAACATGCTTTTTTTCCAAGCCCAAAGAAATTACCCTTTGTTTCAAGTTTGAATAGTATCTACCAGCAAGTAAATCTAAGAGCTCTGGAAATTAGTCACCCTTATTTCCTACTCATTTGCATTCCATGGTGTGCTGATTTTAACATGCAAAAGGTTCACAGCTCAACTGAGCAATTTCCCTGTGATGGTTTCATGATGTCAGTACCTGAACCCGCAGCCTTTTCCCTCAGTTAGGAGTACTCCTGGCCTTCCTGTGGCTACTTCCACGAACTCCAAGGAATCTGCACTTTGCAGTGAGATGCACGGAGCACTGCTGAACACAGACTCCCCCTTAGAAAGTCTCTAGAGCTAAAAATAGCTGAAGGCTCAAAGAGTACTTGAGAGGTACATGATGTACACTGACCTAGTCCCCAGGCAATCCCTAGATTTATGTTAACTGTCAGGAATGGGATAATGACTGTTTGGCTCTCTGGCCTGACCCTGTAGGGCTATCCTAGGTGTCCTTCCCTCTGTCAGATGCGGCTAATGGGACAAATACTACCTGAAAAGGCAATAAACAATATCTATTTTACAGTCTTTTCAAGGAATTGACTCAGGTCCAACCATTACTCCAGCTCCAGTTTAGCCCTTGGGGTCAGGTCTAGGCTGGTTCCCCAAAGCCACAGATATAAAATATAGGTGCAGTATACAGTAATACATAATTTAAATGTATGATAATAAAATCATGTACGAACCAGCTTATAAAATATATTTTATAAAAATTATATATAAATTATAGATTATATATTATATTATATTATATATATTATATATAACATAACCTATAGGAAAAACCCACATCCATGTGGAAACTGTGCACAAGACACTTTCAGGTGCAGGAAGCTTCAGACTGGCATTGCCAGACTCAAACTGTCCCCAGAAACACCGGTGAACTCTTGTTCTAAAGTGCCAATATATAGCTCCACGTTGAATTTATAGAAAAATTTGGCAGAAAAACTTTTGATACTATGAATGTGGAGATAGTCCAGATGGGTAACAGAATCAGCTTCAATTACACAAGTGCTGAAACACTCCTGAACCTTCCCCGATTTCCTCCAATGCTCCTGAATATCAGTCACGGAAAAAAACATCGCCTCACAGAAATAGCAGAAAATGAAACTTCATGCTGCATATACAGGGCAGTTTCCAGCCTGGATCAGTGCATTTACACCCTGTTCCTTGGGAACGAGAGCACATGAGCCACGCTGCTCCCATCCCAGATTTGTTAATGCTGCCAGCAAGACCCTCCCCCGGTCCAAGCTGATCCTTCCCGAGCCCCTCCAGTGTCCGGAGACGCTTCCCGGGCGAGGATCCACGAGTCCCTCTGCTCCCGGGTGCTGGGGCTGCGCTTGCGGCAGCAGCGGGGCAGAACGTGCGTACACACGGTGAAATACATGCGTAAAAGTTAAACAAAAGTTAAAAAGGGAAAAGGAAAATACACGAAATAAAAATAAATAAATCAAAAATTAAAACAACAACAACAAAAAACCTCCAAAAAAACAACAACAACAAAAAACGAACAAAAAAAAAAAAACAAAACCCAAACCAAGCCGGAAAGAAGCCCCGAGGAGGCGCGCTGGGCTCTGGGCGCACACGTGGTGCTTCCCTCCCCATGCCGTCCGTCCGCCGGCGCCGCCGCTCCCTCCGCGCCCCTCGCCACGGCACCGGGCCCCTGTCCCCGTCCCTGTCCTTGTCCCGGTCCCTCCCGACCCCCGGGCCGCCCCGGTCCGTACCGGCGGAGCGCTGGGTCCGCACGCCGATGTAGCCCCGCAGCTTTTTGAGGGCGCGGTCTCGGATGCGCTTCTCGTTGGCGGCCAAGCGCTGCGCGAACTGCACCTCGGGCGGCTGCACGGCCGCGGGAGCCATGGCCCGGCCTGGCCCTGCTCCGCTCCTGCCCCGCTCCCGGCCCGGCCCGCACCGCGCCGGGCTCCGCCTGATGCCGTCACCGACGCGGGGCTCCGCCGTCACCGCAGGGAAGGCGGGGCACCGGGATGGGCACAGGGAGGGCCGCGGGGAACGCGATGCGGAGGTCGGGGCTCATCGGCACCAGCGGGGCGGGTGCACCCACGGGAGGCACCGGCCGAGGTCTCCCGGGGCTTTGCACCCCAGAGATCACAAAGTCATTAAGGCTGGAAAAGACCTCCGAGATCATCGAGCCCAGTCTGTGACCGATAATCACCGTGCCAGCCAGCCCACGGCACTGAGTGCCACGTCCTTCCCGAATCGAGGGGCCCAGAGCTGGACACAGCACCTCAGGTGTGGCCTCACCTATGCCCAGCACAGAGGCATAATCATTGTCCTGGTCCTGCTGGCCACACTGTTGCTGACACAAGCCAGGTGCCATTGGCCACCTGGGCACACCCGGCTCATGTTCAGCCCTGCTGACCAGCACCCCAGGTCCTTTTTCTCCGGGCAGCTTTCCAGCCTCTCTGCCCCAGCCTGTAGCACTGCAGGGATTGTTGTGACCCAAGTGCACGACCCAGCAGTTGGCCTTGTTGAACCTCACACCACGGGCGTCTGTCGTTCGATCCATCCTGTGCGGATCCCTCTGCAGAGCCTTCCTGCCCTCTAGCAGATCAGCGCTCCCTCCCAACTTGCTGTCACTCCCTGGAGCCGTCAGCCCCAGCGGCACCACAGCAGGGCCGCGCTCCGGCTCCCTGCAGCCCTACCCTGCTCTGGCCGTCCCCGGCAGCCCGGAACTGTTCCGGTACTATCCCGGTACTATCCCGGCGTTCTCCCGGGGCTGTGCCGGCGTTGTCCCGGGACTGCTCCGGGCGGGGCTGGGGGCGGAGCCTGGCGCCCAGACCACGCCCCCGAACGCGGCTACCCAATCGGAGCGGGCGAGGCGGCAGCGGGGGTGTGGTCACGGAGGGGGCGCGGCCACCGCGCGGCCTTTCCCGCCCTCGCGCCCTTCCCTCGCCGGCCGCCTGTCCCCGCGCGACGCCGCTGTGGGGATGTGGCGCAGCGCCGGCCTCGCTGGCGACGCGCAGGTATCGAGAGCGGCCGAGGGGCTCAGGGCTGGGCCTGGGGCCGAGCCCAGCCCAGCCCGGGGGTCTGTGCGGGCGTGGGTGCCCCGAGGAGCAGCAGGAGCGGGGAGTTGTGTGGCGGCCCTGGGCTTTGTGGGGTCCTGAGGGGGCGATGGCGGGGCCGCAGGTAGAGGGGAGCGTGGTGGGGGCTGTAGAGCGGTGCCAGAGGCACCCTGGGCTGGTGGGGAGTGAGTGGGGAAAGGGCTGGCAGTGATTCCATGGTCGGGGTTCGTTGCCAGCTGGGAGCTCTGCCCTGTTTGTCCCCCCCCATGTGGGGCAGGAAGGGGGAGTTGCCGTCACTTGGGTCACACCAGGCAGGCCATGAGCTCAGGTGCATAACTGGGCTACTTGACCCCTGTGAAAGAGCTTGGTGAAGACTGAAGTCAGATTTCCTACATCCAGGCTAACCTGCTGTTACTCTAAGGACTGGGCAGAAAACTCCTGTTCTCCCCTTTCTGTGTTTGTCTTTAATATACTCTTGTAGTGCACAGAGATGTGGAGGAGCTGCTTAAAGAGAGAAAATAAAACTTGTCTACTGTAACTGCAGCACTGCAAAGACCTGTGCTTACAGTGGGAACTACAAGTGAGAATTTTCTCCTTACTGTATATTTCATATCTCAACACCAGTGATTCACAGTGTGATTTATTTGAATTCAGCTTCTGCTAGTGAACAGAGCTATTTTTATGTACCAAATTTTGCTCCGTAAGTCTGAACAGTACTGAATTCTCCCTGTCATTCATGGTTGCTGACATGCAGATGGCATTCCTCTAAAGGTTCCTCTTCCGATGTGTTTATTCCATGCTTTTTTGAGACCTAGATGAGTTGAATTTGTCCAGTCATGCCACGTGGTGCTACTTGGCCTCAGGAACCTTGCCATAAGCACTTCCTAAATGCAACTTAGAGCTTATAGTTCAAATTAAAGCAAAATCTTTCTTCCATGCCTTCATTGCAGCTCTGAACCTGCAGAGGTAGGACTGACATGTCCCAAAACTCTCTGGATTTGAAAGACATCTGGGGAAAGAAATAGAGTAGGAAGCAAAACTGAAAGGAAATGTTCAATCTGAGGAAGTAGGGAAGCAGAAAAAATTGTAGGGAATGGTTGGAGAGCATGACCTCTGTTTGTCTTGTGTGTCTGGTCTTGAGAGGACAGTGGGGATGGCACATTTTATACCTGTAGGAGATGAGATTTTGGTTTGTTACCCTCCTGCCTCTGGAATAAGATGTGGTACATAAAAGATCTCATTTTGTCACTGTTCTTGATGCAGTGCAAAGCAGTACTAAGATATGTTGTAAGTTTGCTTTCTGAAAGCATATTAAATGATTGATGTTTTAGTCAAAACATGTTAAAACCTTCTTTTTGTGGGTGTGTGTGTGTATCAGCCTTTTTAAGATCCAGCAGAGTGCACATTTCTGTACATCAGAATTTGGAATTTATGGGGTTTTTTTAGCAAAACTTGCTCTGTAATTTTAAAATTAACACACGTTCTACTGGAATATGGAATGAAAATTATTTTATAGCTATAGTGTGGCAGGAGAGGAAGCTAGTAAACATTTCTGTCTTACCTCAGGATTAAATCATTTACGTGAGATTGGGTTGCAGATGGCTGCAAGTAATTTTTGCTCTTCACAAAAGATAAAGTGGTTTGAAAAAAGTAACGGTTTCCTCCAAAAGAGTTGTTGTAATTTAGGACTGAGGATCTTGCAAGTTTTTGAATTAATTAAAAAGCTGAGTAATTGTACCCTTTACGACAGTCATGAAACGACAGCTTGGTGTACGCTGCTCACATTGTAAAATGTGAGTGTGAATTTTTGCAGCATTCTCAGATGCATTGCACACATTTTGGGTGAAGAAACACATGTAGACAGGTAATATTATTTACTTTAGGCCAGAGTGGCAAAAAAATCACAGTCAAAGGGTCAACCTCAGAGACTTTTGGGTTTGATTGCTGGATAGTTCTCTGTTAAAAAGTTACAAATTTCTGAAATGATGTCATAGAGAGGAATATTTTTATCCAAGAAAAGAAATTCAGCAGAAAAGCGCTACAGGGCTGTAACAGTGTCTTTGGTTGGTTGTTGGTTTGTTTGTTTTTGTTTTGCTTTGTTGTTTTATTTCAGAAGGCTGAGACCAAAGAGGAATTTGTAAAAGTTAGAAGGAGGGATTTGGAAAGGCTGACAACTGAAGTTATGCAACTGCGGGATTTCTTACCCAAAATAGTAAATGGAGATATCCTGGGGACATTCCAGAAGCTGGATGCTATTGAATCAAGTGAGTTGCACCATCTTACAAGCTCTTACAGTTTCTGCCAGAACTGCTTAGAACAAACTGTTGTTCCCCAGAAATAGTTGTAGAGTTTGTGGAGCTATTCCAGATTCAACTGTGTTGTTCAGTGGCTGCTTCAGTAAATTAATGTGTTTGTAGTGAAGAAGATTACAGGCTGCCTTAGGAATAATCAGACATGTCAAATTAATCTGTAAAAATATTTTTCTGTGGATAAAAACATACATCATTCAGGCAGTAGGGGAAGCTGTATGAGGCAAAAAAAAAGTTTTCCCTTTGAGAAAAGGCAAAAGCATTTTGTTTTTCAAAAAGTCACTTTGCACAGAAAATGAACCCCAACAAAATAATGGTAAATAGTAGTGGATAAAAATTTGAAGGAAGAGTGAATTGATCTTGTATTTGGCCTGTTTTGTTTTTTAGTTTGTATGCTATACTAATAATAAAAAAAAAAAGATTCTGTAATAAAAGTCTTTTTACTGCTGTTCCCAAAGTCCAGTTTTTCAATGTTGGGTTTCTCTGTGCATTATTTTTTTCAAAAATTATCCCACTCCCAACATACCACCAGGTCCAAATAGGAGTCAGCTCCATCCCTAGCCTGTAGCTTACCTGCAGCTGTACAATTTACCTGGATTTGGGTTTGCCTGGAAAGACATGGAACAAGCACTGACACAGACTGAGTGTGTCTCTTGTAGAATATCAAGTAATAAATGGGAAATGAATTTGCAACAGCCAGCTAAGAAGGACCCAGATAGGGCCTCAAGGCCTGTCTCTGACAATGTAATAATATATTGGGGCAGAGCTGCCAGCTGCCTCAGTGATCCGCTCTTTGGGAAGATTCTTCCACGTCACAAGCAGGGGATGGGATCTGGACGCGTTCTCTTTATGCTCTTGCAAGGCATCAGGGTTTGTTTCCAGTTGCATTAAGATCCTCAATTCAAATCAAGATCCTCAATTAGTTTTTACCTACTTACATCCATGTCCAGTCTCGAGATTCCTCTCACTGATCCTTCTTATATTCCTTGTGCCAGGCATCAAGAAGACACTGTCAGGGCCATCCAGAGCAGGCTCGTGGCACCAACGTGGGGATTTGAAGACTCCTTGAAATGTTCTGCTGGCTGCCCAGCATTCTCTGGGTCCTCTAGGGCAGGACGTGGAGCCGAGTCAGCCTTTGACCTCTCTTGAGTCTGTCTCCACAGTGGAGATTTCTCTTGCAGGTGATGAGGTCATTTGAATATTTATTTAGGCTCTGGCTATCGTGTGCCCCTACAGCTGGACAGTCAGGTGGTGATTTTTGCTGCTCCAGTCTTCTCCTGCCTCTGCAGCAAGAAATAAGGCAGAGTGAAAGGAGGCTTTGGAGCATACAGATCACATCACAGGGACACAAGCATCCCTCACTCTCAGAATGGTGCTGTTTGCTACATACAGCCTCTTGGTGTGGCATGCGAAGCTTACAGGAGTCCTGGCAGCTCCTAGAGATGTTTTTTCCTGTTGTTCTTACAGAAGCCTAATGTGTGATTTGTACATCTCCAGACTGCATCAGCTATTGCACTTTTCTGCATACTGTGAAGTGTGTGAGGTGTGCTTGAGGAGTAGAGTCTCCTGCTCCTCAAGAAGTACAGATTGTAGTCAGAGACTTCAGCACCTCTGGCCCATTTGGTTGTGAGACTGATGGAGTCTTGAATAGCTTTGAGAAACCTTGAGATCTTAGCACATTTCACTGGTGTGTGTAGGTCAATAGGATGGCCATTTCCTAAGGCTTCCCAGGGGTGATGTCTGAGATCTGAGCTTGCAATTCTCAGTGCAGCCAACACTTACTTTTCAGGCTGCTGTCAGGGTCTTTATTTAGATTTTTGCCAGGGTAATTGTTCATTTTGAAAAGAGAGTTCTGTTTTGTTCTTATCACCCTTCTCAGGAAGAGTGCTTGGCTCCAGGAGTCTTAGAAATACAGCTCCAGCAGTTTTTCTGCATTGTTATGGGTATGTTTAGTGGAACATAAACATAACACTTCACTGGGGAAGTGTTAAAAGTAGCATTTAACATTGATCTAGCATTTGCATCAGTAGAATTGGAATTTCATCACTTGTTTGCATTATTGTACTCAGTTCTCCATCTCTCAGAGCTTTGAGGTTAGACCTCTGGTGCAGAAAATCTCCTGTTATGACCTGTAACTTTCTGTGGATGAGAACGAGTCTACCTCCCATCTGAAAATAGGGGCCTCCTCTTCTTTCTTGTGCCGAGTGCCTTGTTCTGCTTTTGAGTCTTTATCTTGGGAGCAAGTGCCACTTCTTCCCAGAGTCTGATTACCACTGCATCGGTAAAGTTACATATTTCCTCTTCGTATGAAGATACCATTTCATATTTTTCTTTGCTCACCCAGGTTGCTAGTGAAAGCTGCTTCTTTCTCTTCAGAGCAAAGGCATAGCTGGGAGGTTGACTGGGCATAGCAGGGGAGTTTCCACAAATGAGGAATAGCTAGAAGTAGGTCTCTTTTCAGCAGCTTCCACTATTGTCCTTTTTTTTCCCCTCTACATAAAACATTGTGATACCTTACAGGACATCAACACATCCTTGTTTCATCTGAAGCCCTTTAAATAAAGTACAGGTTGCCTTGTGTTAACACTCACTTGTGAGTATTATTCCCCTTCTGGCTCAGGTTTGGTTCCAGGACTTTTGCAGTCTGGTGGTGAAGGATGTGGCATCTTTGTGTGTCTTCTGGCTGGATTCAGGTTGGATCCATCCTCTCAAAGGCTGGAAGTGATTCTTCTCTCTCTGGAGAGCTTGTTTCCTTGCAGGGACAGATATTTTCACTGGATGAACTTACATGGCAAGTATGAATAGGTTCTTGGCCTGCTGTAGATAAGCAGATCATGTTCTAGTCCTGCTCAAGACATCTTGCTGTCAGCTGCTTCAGACTGACACCCACAGTCAGAAGTGCATGGGACTGATTTTTCTTTACTTGACGGAAGGGAAGTTTCTTGCCACTGTCCAGAGTTATCCTCAAAAACTCAATGAATCCATTCCTCCCTTCATTCTTTTCCTTTGGATTGCAGGTTGAAAAGAAGTGAGTTGCTCAGAGAGCATGTCCTGGCACAGAGATGTTTCTCAGCAGTGAACCCTTGGCTTACCTCTGCTTTCTGCTAAAAAGTGTTGCTGGCTTAGAATCACACAAGGGCTGAGTGGAAATATGTTCTACCTCTTCAGATAAATCAGCCACAAACAGCCTTTCTCCTTTTATACAGCCTACTCAAAGCAATGTGTGTATATTTAAGATGATAAACTTGTCAATTAGGACCAAAACAGGAAGGTATTTCTTTTCAAATAGTGTAGAATTACTAAATAGAATGCCAGAAGCCAAGTCCTTTGGTTGATAAGAACATACTTGGATAAATTTAATGATGTTGTCTTTTTATGATAGAGTTTGATATGATTTTTTTGTAACTACATTAAAAAATACTGTCACATGTTAAGGGAAGTATTTAAAGTGTGTTAAGCCATAGACCAAACTGTCATGTCCAAGGGTTTGGTGTTTAAAGTGGGGTGTAATTTGGGGTTTTTTTGAACCAACCAGGGTTAGAATAGATGCTATTTAGATTTTACTTTTTGGGACTACTTAAATGTGTTTCCGTTTTTCAGTATAAATACTAAGCATCCAGGACTGTGGTTTTTAAAGAAAAATACAACACGCAACTATTGTTAAAAATATCCTTCAAAGGGAATTTTTTTAAACAGGCATCATGCTGGTGAAATTGAATACTTTTAACTTGATTTCTGTTCACTAAAATAAAGTGTCTAAATTAGAATGAATTTCTGATAACGGAAATTTCTGATAACATCAGAAGTGCAATAACATCAGAAATTAATTTTATAAGGGAATCATAAAATTTGCTTGTAACTGACATAATGTGTAAATAGTTTATAATCATAGAATCACAGACTGGTTTGGGTTGGAAGGAATCTTAAAGATCATCCAGTTATAACCCCATTGCCATGGGCAGGGACAGCTTTCACTAGTCCAGGTTGCTTATACTACTTTATAAATACTATTTTAAAGTATTTGGAATAGTTGCTTTTCATTCTTGCTATCCATATAGGTTGTAAACTGTAGATTGAAACACTCACTTTTGACTAATGTTGGTATTTTTCTTACATTTTTAATATACTCACTGACTTGGATGAAATTTCACTCATGGAGTTTTCATGAAAACCAACGTGAAAACAAAGCAGAAAACTGAGTAAATTTTTAAGTGTCTTCTCAACCCTCTGTATTTAACAGCTAGATGTGATTCTCTTAAATTAGAAACGTGTTGGTTTGCTTTCTCAGAGCTATTGCCACACAGCAGATTGTGAGATTCCCATTTAGCCACGGGGAGGTGATCTCGCACAAGCAAACGGCTGAAGCGCCTCAGTAAAGCCGCACTTGGTGGATTCTCTTTGCTTTAACGCAGGCCCGATGGTCATAATGTGGTCCTTCTTTCTTTTGTCTGATTTATCCTGTCACAGACCTGGAGAAAAAGGAGGAGGAAATAGAGCAGCTGAGAATGGATTGTGAACACTTCAGAGCCCGTCTGGAAACAGCCCAGGCAGATTGCATGAGAGAGAAGAAGGTAGATTTGCTGCCAGGATATTGATACCTGTGTGTTTGAGTTTTACTAACAGAAGCAGTACTGATAAAATTTTCATGTTCATGTCACAAAATGAATCCTCTCTCAAAAACAATCTGGGATTTCTATCCATATAGTCAGGTGGTGAGGAAAAAGCCTGTAAGGTCATAACTGCTTTCCCTCCCACCCCCTTGGTATTTCTAGAGCGAAAGGATCAATATTGTAACTAGGCAAAATATGGTAAGATGCAGTACCAGAAAGAAGTCAATGTGTACAAACAGAGGTACCAACTGTCTCCCACTGCAGTACAGGATCCTGCATAGCTGCAGGGATCTCTCTCAGCTTCCATACTCTGGGAGAGTAGAGTTGTATGGAGTTGTGCTATGGGTTCTTGGCAGGGCTTGTCTTGGTATATATGAACAAAAAAATCAAGCATTTTGTTTATATTAACATGTTGTAGTAAAACACTGGGGTATTTTTGAGCATTGTGGTATAGGTGGAATCAAGAGGTCCTTCACAGAATCAGTTTTTTTGACTTTAACATTGCTATAACATATTTGCAAAGAGGGCAATAGAAGATAATTTAAACAGTGCAATGTGCAGAATGAAACCAGCATTGCTTGGTTTGCTGTGAGCTGTGTACCTTTGTCTAGTGTTAATAGTCTTTCTCAAAGCACCTATTGATCCAATTGCCATGTACAGCTGAGAATCAAAGAGCAATTTCAGGGCTTCTTTTGCTCTGTCAATATTGTATTTAGTGATTATGAGAGGGGAGATTCTTGACAATGAAGGAATAGCAAGACTGTGACTTCTCAGACTGTGAAACCATTTGGGTTCAAATGAGTCTCTGTGAGAATCAGTGGTGATTATCTGCTGCAAAAGTTCATTTCCTTGGAGCAATCTTCAGTAGTCAGCAGAAGCTCACAGTGTTGGGATTGTACAGCTGGCATTTGCCAGCCTTGGGATTGCACAAAGACAGATGAACCTACAAAACTTACTTTGTTTTTGAAGAGGAATAATGAAGAGTTCAGAAATGCACTTTTAGTGCACATCTGCATAGAAAAGGCACTCTGGGATGAAGTTTGGTATGATGGAATAGTTGTCAATCTGGATGTTCCTTATTTCAAAATAAGTATCTTCTGGGATAGCTGTTGCAGTTCAGCAGTAGGTACAGGGTTCATTTTGCTGTGCACTGAGGTCTTCAGTTGTGTAAGCACCCAAGATAAAATCCCTGTAAGACTGAATGTTGCTGCTTTAGATACTAATGAAGAGAGTCCCTCCCATTATTCTTGTTAATACTACGAAGTAAAGTGCAGGTGGTTTGCATTTATGATTTCTTGGGGATGAGTTTTACTTAAAGCATGGATAGTTTACTGGGAGCAGTTATTTTGGTGTTTCTGCTCAAAGCTCTTCTCTTCATGTCTTTGCTGTTGTGCAGTGTGTGGCAGTTCTCTGAATGGTTCTCTTAAATACCAGGAAGGTGTATATGAGTGGATTGTGCTCATGATGGTGTGAAGTCCTTTAGCTCTTCAGGGTACGACAAGATGGTGTGTGTATACAAGTGATTTTTGTTCCTGGTAGTGACTTTCCTGGTGTTCTTCATTTGGTTGCTGTTCTGCTCTAGGCATCCTTGTGTACAGTTTCTGAATTATCTTCTATATGTTTATCTTCTAAAGGAGAAGAAAATGATTCACTGAAACAAACATAAAATAAATGCATTTCTGGTTGAGCAGTGTCCTTTTCTGAGGCCATCATAAGTCAACATTTTGCATTCCAAACTCTCTGCGCAGAGCTGTATCACTGATTAGGGAATTGCTGTGCGTTCTGAACCTGAGCAAAACTTCAAGTGCACGTGTTATTCTTGGCTAATGTCTCCTTTGTCTGTCTTTTTGCAGTTCCATACTTGGGCACTGGTGTGTTCTCGTGCCTTGACCTTTTCCTGAAGATGGTGGTGTTGCATAGCACAGGGATTGCTTGGTGATGTGAACTCTTAGGAGCGTTGTTTCCAGCCAGGTTATTTGCTTTTGCAGGCTCCGTTTATTTTCCTGGCTCTTGAATGTACCATTTTGTTTTCCTTGCTTCATATCTTTGTTCTGGTGTTGCTTTTGATCTGTTAAAAATTCTGGCATTTCTTCTGCTGGCTTTGCACACTTGTTGGGGGATCTAGATTTGGTATTACTGGGTTTTATGTCTTACTCAGTATTAGCATCCAAATGCAAATAAAATGTATTGAAGATACATTTCCCTAAGACTAGGACAGTGTGGAAAAGACAGGGAGAATATAGGGATTAGGCAGGAAGATGCCTGAGGACATTTTGTGGATGCACATGGTGGCAGAAAAGCTGATAGGCCTGGCAGTGAGTCATGTAAAAGATGGAATTTGGCTAATTTGCTTAAAAAGGATCAAAGTATTAAGAAGTAAGAGACTTTTCCTGGGAGACTCTGCCTATGGAATCAGCAGCAAGTGTCAGTCTTTTGCATATATAGGTGAGAGAGACTCACTGCAGAGAGTAAGTGCACACAGAAGTCTACTTGAGAAATGAGATTTGAACTTTACAAATCCCTACCTGCATGTTCCATCAGCAGCAGTGCAAATCAGGCTGGTAGGTGTGATCAGGAGGCTCAGCAGGCAGTTGGTGACAGAGCACAGGCAGCTCTGTACTGGTTGCTACCATATTGTGTAAATGTTCAGGTGAGTTTCTCTTTCTATTCTTTCCAAACCCTCGACATGAAGCATTGAGCTGAACCCCAAAAACGACAAGATACTTAAAGTCTTGATGACAATACATGGTTGAAAGTCTTGTTCTGTCTAGTTGCTTTCAAAACTGACATAGAAAAGATTCCTTCTCATTTCCCCATACACAAGCCAAACACACTGGGAAGGCTGAGCTGAGGAAGGTGTGTTCTGCAGTGAATTTGAAAATACTATGTCAGTAAAAAGGGCAAAAAAACCCAGATCCCTCTATTTTTTGACATTGTGCAATCTGTGATTCTCTCTCTTTTAATACATGAATTGGCATGATTTTTCTGGACTGGCCTTGGTCTTTTCCCTGCAGCACTGTCTAGTACCACCCTACCTGGAAGGTGCTTGGGAGCCCCCACCCACCCTGAGACACAGACTGCTGAATCCCTGCCTTGATCTCGCTGTCTGTGCTGGCTCAAAACCAAGAAGTGCAACAGCTTTGCTACTCCGGTGGCAGCTGGTGGGAAGACAGTGAGACCTAGAATCCTGCCCAATTCCATGATACTCTTCCAGCCAGCTTCCCATGTGATTGGAAGAAAGTACTGCCAAATGGATATTGTGCTTTAGTTTGGTTAGGGTTGATCTGTTCTCTCTTTATGCTTTGTGGCAAGAACCACTTAGCAGTTCACTTAAGTGATCACAGAATCATTGTGTCACAGAATAGTTTGGACTGGAAAGGATTTTGGGGTTGTCTTACCTCATTCCAACCCCACTGCTGTGGGCAGGGACAACTTCCACTAGACCAGGTTGTTCAGAACCCCATCCAACCTCATGGATGCACAATGGTGCCTCGACTTCCTTGCAATGGAAGGTCCTCCAAACTTCATACATTAGGTGTGTTTTTTGGGAACTCTGTCTTGCTTTGACACTGCTGCTCAGGACTATGCCAACAGTAAAGAGTTTGAAGACACCAATATTTATCCTAGATATCCAGCAACTGTTCCATGTTGGCTAGAGCAGAAGCCTGTTTTGAAAAACAAAACAACCCTCCCGTCCTGTAAGATGTTTCCTGTATCTTTTGTCAGGTGTCAGGAAAAGCTGGCCCCTGATGCTGAAATCTCCTCTCTCTTGAAGAGACAGGGATCTGTTTGCTCAGGGGGAGATGTCTCCTGTCACGCTTCTCTAGGTGCCACTCCGTCTCGGTGGGTCACTTGGTTTGACCTTGTGGACAGTTTCTGGTTCCTGTCAGGCTGCACTGCTTAGAGACAGCTCAGGAGAGAAGGAACATGTCTGCAGCTGCTGTGGGTTACCCTCCATTTCAGAGGTGGCCATGATTGTGTTTCTTGTTCTGTCCCTTGTGGCAGACATGAAGTGCAACCAAAATTTCCTTACGTTGTTCCAGGAAAAACTGGACCTGCGGCAGCAGCTGAACGAGGCCAAGCAGCAGCTCCTGCAGCAGGCAGAGTATTGCACAGAGATGGGAGCAGCAGTGTGCACCTTGCTCTGGGGGGTGTCCAGCAACGAGGAGGCTGTGAAATCCATTCTAGGAGCAGTAAGTATGGCAGGTGAATACTGACCCCTGGTAATGCTCTTAGGCCTTTAAAACAAGGATCTTTAAAATAAGGACCTTGCTGTGGAACACACTTTAAGGATGTATTTCAGAAACTGTCTGGGCAGCAAGAATGTTTTCTGGTTTACATGTTCTTTGGGCACCATCCATTCTCATTTAAGAAGGGTTGGAGCTGTGAAGTGTTACAAATAAATGCAGTAATTCATGATTTTGTTATCAAATGAGGGTTATCTGTTTTCCACCACACACAGCTAAACGGGAAACAAGGCTACAGTTAGCACAATATAAGTATCTTCACAAGCTAACAGAAGGAGACAATAGTTCCTGGGCACATGCAGGAGTTTCCATGGCTGTAGGGAGCTTGGAGGACCTATTTCCATTGGGAAAAGACAGATCCATTGGTTCTCAACTTCTATAAATCCTTCTGCTGCTTTAATACGTGAATGACTCTTGGAATTTTAGAGACCCTTACTGTTCATGGATTTTATTAAATCATCAGTGTTAAACATGGGCAAGTAGACTATTTGAAAAAAAAAACCAACAAAAACAAACCACAAAACCAAAACAACAACAGTAATGACAATAGTAATACTGCAGCTACCCAGTTTCACTGCCAAGTGCAGCTGATGGAATTAGGAGGGATTAGGGGACCAGGCCTGATAAAAATATGATTTTCATTCTTGACACAGCCAACATGAGAAGAAATTGCTGTATTTAATCTGAGTGAACTGATGCCACAGTTTCTTTTGGCTTGATTTTTCAGCAGCATGATGAACAGCTGAGTGAATATGATTAGTTCATTATAGTAAGTGGTAAACCAATATGTTTGTAAGAGTTGTTCTAGCTGGGTGCTCCAAAATACAATTACAACTTTATATTGGATATCAGAAAGCTGTACAATGATGCCTTTTTAATGATAACTTCTGATGATTCCAAATCCAAGCAGCAGCAGTCACTAGGAAAAAAAAATCTGTAAAACACTGTATAAAGCAGTTGAAATTTAAAGAACAAGGCTGGTTGTTAAAAGCAGTCTTAAGTATTAAAATTCAATTGAATTAGTTAAAAACAAAATTGCTGCCTGAAGATTTGTATAAAAGTAAAAAACCCAACTGTAAAGATGCAGTACTTTGGGGGTTAGGTTTGTTTGAAATGCAAAATACTTCTCCTACAGTCATTTCCAGCAATCATTAAAGCCTGTTGAACTGCTGTACTTCTGGTGAAGATCATAGCAACATTTGGGGGCATCATTTTCTTGTGATGGTGCACATAACACTGTAAGAAATGTGCCTGGGCTTGCAACAAGACTCCTAGGAAAAACATAAATGGATTGTGTGGCATTGTGTCAACCACAGATTGCAACTGGCAGTGAGTCAGGTCATTAAAAGATGATGGAGATTTGTCATACAACATATTTGGTTTGGGTTATTTTGGGACAAGTTGTACAGCTTGTAGCTTCTTCCCTCCTCCCCTGAGAAGGTGCTGTGAGCTACGCAAATGTATGAGAGCATCGAGGGTGCTTTGAAACTGTTGCTGATATTTACGCACGTGGGGAAGGTGGCATCAATTCATAATCGTGTCATGCCTCAGGGAACAATGCCCAAGCTTTTTTCAGTCTTTGAAGCAACACAGAAGTGGGTCTTTCTTACAGTCCTGTAATGCAAGTGGACTGAAATGACGTTAGTGACCAATATATGTTTTGTGTCCGTACGGATTGGGAAGATCAGAACTTAAGCAGCAGATTTGAAATGTGACACAAGTAGTTCTCAAGGCAGTGGGGGAGAGATGCCTGCTGGTTTTGCCCACATGTTCCTAGAGAGAATTTGAAGAAACACCCAGAGGAGCATCATGATAGAGTTTTCAAGATTTCCTACCTGCATGTACCAAAAAAAGAAGTAAATTAATTCCCGTGAGATTGTTTTGGATGTCTTTCAAAAAGCTTCAGCCAGATATGACGGGCTTCTCACATGGAAATACAACCTGAAGGTTTGATTTCAGAGCAGCATCAAGGCTTGCTTCAGCTTGAGAAATTTTGGATCCTACAAGGTGTTTTGCTACTTCAGTTGTCTGATATGGTGACAAACGACTTTATATTTTGTGGCAGCAATTTTTCATGTTACCTGGAGTTTTCACACAGGAGTTCCACAGACAGCAGAGGGTTCATTGCACCATCTGAGCTCAAGCACCTTAATGGCTGCTTTCAGAACTGTCGTTATCTCAACATATGTGGGTGAGACATTCTTCAGTCCCACGAAAATGCCGTCAATTAATAAGGGACTGTGCAGAGTGCGTAATGTTTGCTATTTATAAACCTGCTAGGTCTCTGCTGCAGCTCTTCAGACATCAGCACTAGTTAAGTAGTGGCTGTCTGGAAAGAAGGATCAGCAGAGAGGACACCAGTGAAACCTCAAGAGGCTGGCAGATAGGTTTCTTGTTTTCTGTGCAACATACTGACTACTCAGGGTGCTTAGTACCCTTATGTTCCCACGAGAATATGTATTTTCATAATAACTTGTAGGGCTCTTCATTTTCACTCACACCCTCTTGCTTCTTGAGCTATAGTTGCTGCTTGTTAAAATTGCCATCCTTGAGGAGTGGTGCCCATATAAAAACTACATCCAGCACATGCAGAATTGCACTTGTTTTCCTCCTCTTTCTCCATGATCCCTTCATTTCTCTGATTTTGGGGCCACAGTGTCATTTGTGAAGATACTGTGTTGACTGAGCCTGTTTTTGTCCCCTCTTGCTGAATTCACCCTGCAGGAACTATACATCTTTAATGTGCGAATGTGCAGCAGTGGAGGAATAAATAAATGTTACCACTAGCTTTGCACATACTGTGAAAGCAGTAATTTTGCAAAAATATTAACATTTTCAGTCACTTTACAAAATGAATAAAAGTTCAGGCATTTCTTGAACTCTCCCATTGGGTCACTACTGGGAATAACTACAAGTTTCAGCTGCTTCATGGAACAACCTATTAAAGTTATTAAGGAAAAATTATCAAAGACACTGGGAAACCCAGCATTATGGGCTCTCTGCCACACTGTTTTGGTTATGAAAGCTTCATCCTCTGTGTGAAAGAGAGTTCCAGCAATGTTTTACTAGTCAGAATTACCAATGAGCAGAAACAGGTCTCTCCATCCTTCTTTGTGAACTCTGCACCTCTGGCCAGGCTCTTTGACCTGCCCTGAGCTTTGTACCAGGTGGAGCTCCCTCAGCTGAGATACCTCCAAACGGAGCAGGATTGCAGCTGAGGGGACAAGACTGTCCCATAATTACAGCCTGTGCTCCTGTTTGTGTGTTCTCCTGTGATCATTATTCTTTCTCATGTGACATGGCTGACTTAAATTCAACCTGTGACCCAGGAGAGACCTCCATTTCCTTTTCTAAAGAACTTCTGCATAGCCTGTTACTCTCCATCCTGTACTGAGCAATAATGAGTCCTATTAGGATCCATTTGAATTCTGCTTTTTTTTCTGGATACTTCATTGTTTTCTTAGGAATTTCATGTTAAGTCTCCAGTCTCCAGCTGATTTTGACAAAAGCTACTGTAGTAGGCCAGATAAATGTGAAACACCTGGTGCAGCTACTGCAAAACAAGGAGACAATATTCTCACTTTTGAAAATAAGCTTTAATTCTGCTGGTTGATAGATATTATTGTGTGCTTAGGAGGTAGATATGCAATGGTTCAGTTTTATGAATAAATGTAGCATTGAGTAGTTTCCTGTTTTCTTCTGAGGTAATGGGGGATCAAACATCACTCAGTGAATACCTGGTATTTTCTGTTATTTATTTGAAGTAACTGAATGCTTCAATAGTTTGGAAGATTGTCTAATTTTACTGTAGCATCTAATAATTATAGTTGCTGTAGTGTGTGTAATCTTTCTTCTCCTCTTGCAGAGTAAAGCAGTAAAGTTTTTCACAATCACTGCCCAGACCATGGAGAGCTTTGTGAAGTCATTAAGTGAAGACATGAAACAGCAGGATTTGGATTCTGAGGAAAATCAGTTTGTATTAGCTTTGGCAGGGATTGTAACAAGTAAGTTAATGTTGTGTCTCAGAATAGCATTCCACACGTACTGGGAATGTATATTGCCTCATAGAAGCTGCAGTAAATACAGCTTTTCAAAGTTAAGAAGTCAATGTTGATATCTTGGGTGACTTTCTGCTTTTCTAAAGTTCTGGCAAATTTTGTTACTAACAATTCTGCTACAGGCACTTCTGTGCTGCCCGTGACATTAAGGGTTAGACAGGTAAGAGCCATTGAGTTCTGAAATTCCCTATTGCATCCTTCAGTCTGGAATGAAACAAGGGCCATTGTACCAGTCCTGTGTGCTCACGTTAGTCTGTACACATCAATTGACTTCGTGAATCACCAGAGATGCCAACATGTGCAAGATTACGAATTGCACATGCTGCAAGTAGATCAGCCCCAGCTTAAGGCATGGACTAAGGATTTTAAAACTGCTTAAAGATATGGTTGCTGTCAAATACACCACACTTTCACTGTATAAGAGAAGTAGAAGGTAATAAACCTGACTTCCATACTAAGTATTTTTTTTTTAGGGCCAGAAAATAAGTAAAAAGTCACATATCTGCTGTAGAATGATTGCCCTTGGCTTGGGAGGCTGTGAGGCATAGGGTTGATACATCATCTGCATTTCTGTGAAACTGTAACTGTCAAAATTACACTAAAGACATAACGCAAGAGAGATGAAACAATGGATATTTATACAAATAAGTGAATCTTGAATGAACAACTTTTCTGAAAATGGGGTTTTTAGCTGTTGGTGTGTCATCAAAGAGTGTAATAAAATCAATATGTGATGCATTATGCCGCTGTTACTATGGGGCAGGTGTAAGGGAAAATAATAAAGGAAAGTCTGCTCTGGAGTAGTAGCCTTTGGAAATAATTTGGTCTTTTGGTTTGTGCTTGAATAATGCCACACTTGGCAGACAGGTAGGAAAAGAGAATTTGAGTAGATGTTGACAAGAATTTTGGTTGTGTAGTGTGCCAGGTGTATTGAATTGAGTGGTTGTAAAACTCTGGAATCCTGTTTCTTTAAAGTGGAACCTATAATGATCAGCCTTGTTTCAGTCACACTTTACCTGTGGATGAATGCAGCCTTTTGTTTCATAATTTACTGTGTTGCTATTGGGACACTGGGCATTCTGAATAAATTCTTTGGTTACCAAAGCAGAAGTATGAAGGAGTTCGACCAGTGTTTGCTGTTCAGTATTTGCTATGTAGGTGAATGTAGTCTGAAGTTTACATAAGTGCCACAGTTCATCCATTACAGCTGACATATCTTTTTAGTGGTCCTGATAATTAGCAAAAACTTTTGTTTGAAACATGATTTTTGGTGATGTTTTGTGCTCTCCCACAGACGTGGCTGCGCTGGCGTGTGGCCGTGAATTCCTGGTCAGTTCCAGTCAGGAATTACTAGACACAATGATGCATCTCCTGGGAGACATGAAGCCAGGACTCTGCAACAAATTCAAAGTGTATGTTGACTTTTTTTCCCCTTTCAAATGAAATGCATTATCTTGCAGTGCAGCTCAAGTGATGACAGTAGTTTTCCCACTCTCCCATTATTCCCTTCCTGGAGAGAAAGTTATTTTCTCAGTATCATTCCTTGCAGCTTTATCCAGGTTTTGTGTCTCTTTGGAAGTCTCTTAAGCATTGTAATATTGTAAAGGTGAGCAGGGGTGCTCTCATCTACCTTGGGAGGGGGTCGTGAGTTGAGTGAGAAATAAGGAAGGTGTGAGGTCAAGTTTTGCAACAGAGAGGATGTGGGAAATGTGGACTCATATTTATTCCCTTCTAATATGAAGTGTAAAATGTCACATGTGCTTAGTGAAGAAAGTGAGTTATGGAGCAAAAATGAAATAATTTTTGATTTCAACTGAAAAAGACTCACCAAACACTTCAGTCTGTAAGAGGCAATGCCTGTAAAGTGACCTTGCAAAACAGCTTTAAAGGCAAGGCCCTGTTGCGCAGTTCAGATACTGCAGAACTGCTTTTCAGCTGATGGAGAGATTAAATAAACAACTGTCTTTGCCTTTTCCTCCAAGACCTTGTAAGCTGAGGATGTATGGCCTTGACTGAACAAATTACTGTGGCTTAACGAATGGCTCATCTGCTGAACTGTGGGCGCTGGTCCTGTACACCTGGTTCACTTGTTCATGAGGATAGTTTGAGCCACTGTTGTGGTTTTTTCCTAAATACACAAGCAATTCATACCCCAGGCAGCTGTCACAGCTCAGCTGACAAACAGCAGCCCTGTCAGCCACAGTAACTTGATCACATCCAGGCACACATTTAGGCAGGTTGGATGTGATAGTCTTGAAATCAGGCTCGGTCTTCACTTGGGAGAGGTTTTATCTTGCCTAACCCCAGCTGTCAAAGAGGGGGATGTCAAGCATTTGCTGACTGACTGGGCTCCTTCCCACAGTCACTGGGAGGAGATGGTGCTGTCAGGTGATTGCTCATGTGAGGGGGAGCAAGTTGCCCTCTGAAGGTGTTTGCCTTTCCCTGTTGGCTGATGAGGGGAAAGCTGAACAACCTGTGCTGTAGATAGTGGCTTGATGATTTGAGATCAGTTATTTACTCCTGAGTGTTGGGCTTGAAGGTCAACAGAAGGGATTTTTTTGATAACATCCCAACTGAAAGAATTCTATGAGAATCTCAGTTTAAGAAAGGAAATTTGTGACTTCATGTGTATAAAAAAACCAAACCAACCAACCAACCAAAGCCAAAAAACAACCCTTAAAAGAGGATCCATACTGTTTCAGAATCGGTAAATAGGAAAAAAAAAGAGGACTTTGAGAGGAGGAAGGAAGATACTCCTGCACACACACACTGAATTTCAAATGGATATGTGTCTATGGGTCCAGATAAACTGGTTTTGATAATTTCATATTGTATTAATGTAATTTGATTTGAGGGCCTTTCTTTTGAATTGATATTTTGGGTTGCTTGTATTTATGCTTCAAAATCTGCCTGCTTTGCAGAGGAATTGCCCGTGGTGATGTAAACTTGGCTGCCATGCAGCACTGCTGGTAAAATATACATAGAACAATCCCATGAGGTGGCAAGGAATTCAACAGGTGTGAACTTCTGGGCTAACAAATGGAGGGAAGCTTGGAAAAGAGGTTGCTCAATGTAGTTGATAAGTGAGAAATATTAAGCATGTGTTACAGTAGCTTGAATGCAGTGCTGTGATGGTATTTTCTGATATCCCACAGAATCAACTTTTTTTTTTCCTTACTCTGGCACTTGCCATTGGATAACAAAAATTGCTGTATTCTGGCATTAGAGCAAATGCCAGAAAGGACATTTCTTCATGGCCTTGTCATAGAACGGGAGAGCCTAATTTGCTCAAATGTTTTAGTGCAAAATGATTCCCTGTGTTTGTCTTTCATGTCCATAATCAAAAAAAAAATCCTTTTTTTAATGAGCTCTGTATTTGTCTTGTCACTGCTCAGTTCTAAAAACCTGTTACTAACACTAGATTTTATTCTTGTCCTCTTGGGGAGTTTTACAGTCTCTCAGCCCAGCAAAGAAGGGTCTGGGGGGTTGGTTGATTTGTTTTTATGTTGTTCTTTGCATGTAAGGTTTTTTAGCTGCTGGTTAACCTTAATCAGCATTTTCATAAGCAGATGTGTCAAAAGAACTCCCTTTTCTCCTCCCATAGGGAACATAAGCCAGGACAAAATGAAAGACAGCTGTGAGACAAGGATATGAAGGTTGTCATAAATTCTAGTGCAATTTCAAAGTTACATGAGGATGGACTCTGGAGTCATCATAAATAGTGTTTACACATAGATTTATATACATATTCATACAGACAGATACGTTTTTAAAACTATACCTCTCAGATGAAAATGTCTGTTCATTATTCTGGAAATGCAATGTGTTTTTCTTAAAGCATAACCATGGTGTTACATGGGAGGATATCAATTTATAATCCAATCAGTTGAAGAAAAAAATTTGGCTTATAATTTTAAATGCTATGGTTGTCTTTTGCTTAGCTTTGAGATTTTACAATTATTTTCTAACTTTTATTTTCAAAAATATTTTTTATTTCTGTGTGAAAAATCAGGGGAAACTGTGAGTCTAATTTTACACACAGCAGTATCAAAGTAAGCTGATGAAGAGGGGAGTTCTATTTCCTAGTTCTAGCAATCCTGTGTTTTATTTGGATGAATATATAAATAAAAAAATACAGGGAGAAGCTGTCACTTACTCCAAAACTGCTGTGATATCCACTGTAGTCTGTGAGTATGGAGTAAATATATCCCAGGTATCAATGTGAGTGCTGGGACTGAAATCTCAGGGGTGTCCTTGCCTTTCTGAAGTTGCAGATGTGAAAGACTAGTTATTTTTCTCATTGATGTAGGGTTTGTTCAACATTTGTAATTGTAACACAGTCAATAAACATCTATGTAATTGTTTGTAGCCATAATTAAATGGTTAAGAATATTCAACTTTGCTTTTGTAGCAGTTGAAAGTAGCCAGTAAAGAGACAGATTAGTACATAATAGTACATTTTATATACTAATCCCATGTATTAACAAGACGGGAAGGGGCTTTAGCTGTGCATTTAGTTCCAGGTTTAAAAGAAAGCATTGACAGATACAGTAGTACAAGATGTTAATTAAATTTGGCTTGTCTAAGTAGGAAGATTATGAAATGCATAATTAAGACTCACTCCACATTAAAAAAAAAAAAAAAAAAAAACAACACCAGAAAGTATTGTTTATCCACTAATCATTTTTGTCAGGTTTGCTTCAATGAGCACTTTTGCAATTATTATTCAAAAAATGTTTACTAAAATTTACAGGTCCTGGAGGTGAAGGTGGTTGTAAAGGGCCTGGAAATGTTTCTCTGTTGTACCTAGATGAGTGTGTTTAATTAAATATTCTGTTACATATTCATATCCCACTGCATTGGCTTGTGGGGTGTTCCAGCACTCCAAAAACCTCAGCACTTTCTTGGATCACCACCACCAGTCCCTTTTGTCTGCACAAAGCAAACAAGTGAAATAAAAATACAAACACAGCAGTGCCTTTTTACGTCACTTTATTTCTAACTGCAAATGTCAAACAGATTAAGGGTGAAAGACATTCTCAAGAAATGTTAACGTTGCCATTACAAGATGATGGTTTATTGATTATTTCCATTCTGGCTGATTATAGGTAGTGCTGTGCTCTTTTGTCAGGGCTTGTTCTGGAAGCCCAGAGCTGCAGGGGCTGGATGAAAAGCGGTGTGTGGGCTCTACCAGCTGAAATTTCAGATCCAGAGCACCCCTCCCTGCTTGGCAGTGGCCACTGGTGCAGTAGATTTAATAAATCTGCTCTTCCATCTTTCTACTGCTTAACCAAGGTGATCAAACTCAGGGCACATAAATGACACCTCTTACAGCTCAGTTTAGTGTGCCGTGGGTCACTGCCTTTTCTGCTTTCTGAAGGTGTCCACAGAGTGTCCCGAAGTCTGCTGGTGGCATAGGAGCTTAAGCCATGAGACCTTGTTTGAGAACTGGATGTGAGGCGTGAAGTCCATTTGGAATAGAATCATTTCCCTTTTGTTTGGACATGGTGGCAGTGCAGTGACATGCAGGTTTATCTCAGGCATGAGAGAGCAGTAGCCAAGGTGGCTCCAGGACAGAGAACATTCCCCTCCCTGAGACCTTCCTACTCTTGCATGGGGTATTTTTTCATGTGTTTAGAATATGTGATTCAACAGTAGAAACAAAGGTTTGCACAACATTGCTTATATATAATTTGAGATTCGTCTCTTTTACTAAAATATAAATTAGTAGCACAGGGTTCTGCACCGGTACCTGCTTGACACATGGCAAAAGATGCTGAAGCATGCAAAGAAATCAAAGGCCATCACATCTTCTTTCTTTGAATTCTAGGCTAATGCTAATGTCACTTTACAATGTGAGTATCAACCTGAAAGGCTTGAAGTACATCAGTGAAAGTCCAGGTTTTATTCCCCTGCTTTGGTGGCTGTTGAATGGTAAGTTCCTCTAAGAAGCTTGTAAATCATGACTTTCAGGGCTTTGTAGATTTGCAATAGGTGTTGCAAGTAACAAACCAGAAGTTTTTATCTGTAACCTGATTAGCTTTTGACAGAATAGAAGTAAACAAAAAGGGCACATAGCTGGAGGGAAAAGATGTGCCTTTCCCACAAAACTTTTGGCACTGTATGTAATATTTCATTAATGTAAAATTTAAGGGCGGTAGATTTAAGAATTGGGAGTGGAGAAATTTGATGGAGTCGTTTAAAAAAAAGCCACCTGTGTCTTCCCATACCAACTTTAAAATAAACTTTAAGGGGAAACTACATACCATTTCACTACCATTTAACAGAGGAGTTTGTGGGAGAGAAGCCAAGTCTGTAACTGCACTGACCCATTGCAAAAGTGGCCCTTTCTGAGGAGAGGCCTTGTGCTCTAATAGGATTTGGGGTGCCAGGGCTGGAGGACTATTCCCAGCTGTGTCTTTGGCCAGTGCAGGACTCCAAGGACGTCAAGGACTTGTGTTGTCACTGTCAGGTACATGAGTGACATCAAGGCTCTGCTCTTTGGGAGGCTTCAAATCGCTGTGCAGGAGCCAGCGGGGATTGATGTTCCAGTGTGCGTTGGACTGGGCTGGCAGCTGTGTGCACAGCTCGTGAGGGACAGCAGGGGGACAGAGCTGTGACACTGCTCTGCCTGGGTTTTCTCAAGATTTATGGGGAGATTTTGGTGTGCAGATAGGACTGGGGAGGTTAATTATCCCTCTGTGCTGCTAAACCCCTGCTAAAGTACGACTGGAAAATACTAACAGCAGCTGAAATGAGAGAGATTGCATCTGCTTTTTCCAGAAATTACTTTGATACTGAATTTTTGAAAAAAGCTTTGGTTAGGGTTGGTAAACTGAAAGCTATTTGTATAGCTCATGGTTCCCTTAACTATTTTACAGAAAATGTAGCTGCTCATGCTTTTCATCAAATAATTTCCTGCTGTGGAATGTCACAGGCTCGCTCTTCCGAGGTCTCAGGAAATTAAGTAATCCTTGTAAGGGAAAACACCATTTCTATAAAGGTTTTTAATATATTTTGAGAAAAATGTGATCCTCAGAGACCATTAAATACTTGGTCCTTTGTTCAGCTGTGCTTCGAAATTTAACATGTCTTAGTCCAGGTTTTCCTTTTACTTTATGTTGGCTAATATATACATAAGCTGTTCTAGCAAAAAATACCAACCCAAAACACCCTCTTAGTATCCTGTCTAACTGTGGGTTCCCAAATGTTCCCTTCCAATTTTTGTGATAAAAAAGATAATCATTTGATGCAGTCTGTTGTCTGAAAAAGATCAAGTAAGAGGATGAAATGGAAAACATTTATGATTAATTAAGCTACTAATGGAAAGGCTACTCTGCAATTTGGAAGTGCTAATTGTTTATGGCTGGGTTGTAGAAAGAAGGATGATCATGGCTAATTCCTTGACTTTTTGGATAATAAACTTCTTCAGTTACAGCAAGGGTGGAAGATTCTCAGATAAAGCACTTCTGCAGGTTCAGATCCCCGACTTTGGAGGAAATCTGCTTACTGTCAAGAGAGAGCACTGGCTGGTTTGGATATCAGATGAGGGGTTAGATGCAAGACCTGATCTTGTTCCCATCATTTTGTGTGAGATCTCCATAGTTTTCTCAACATTTAATCTATTTCTAAATGTCTGTAGTCATAAAATTCAGCAGCTTCCGCCCACTCTTGCTCCTCTCCCGTTTCCCTGACCAGCACCTTCAGGTTCTGCTAGCCAAGATTCAGCTCATAAACACGTGGAGCTGCTACAGCATAAGGTCCTGTTATTTCCATGCAGGAGAGTAGAGCACTACCCTGTGCTGGCAGAGTATCCTGTACGTGCTTCCTGCCTGCTGGAAGCTTCTTCAAAGCCTCTTTTGATTAAGGCTTATGACATGACTCAGCTTTCCAGTTTTGTATGCTTTTATCACCATTCCCAGTAAGAGAAGCCCCAGAAATCAGCCTCTGATTTTTTTTTTTCATTTTCAGAGAATTACCCTGTTTACTTTTCCATTGCCAATCTACAAGTGTCCGTGACCTCAGCCTATATGCATCAGGCCCATCTTTCTCCACTGCCTTGTATGCAGCTGATAAATCCCTCAAATTCCTTCTCTGAGTTCTCAGTTTCTGCCCATCCTTGTCCCTTGAAGAAGAATGTCCTTCCCGTTAAGTGAAGAGAGCAAATAATTGACTCGATTGTCTTTATTTTCCTTTGTTGTATCTAAAGCAAAGAGGGATTTCATTCAAGTTGTCTCACAGCATTTTTGAAGAGATAGAAATGTGCCTTGATGTTGAATACATGGATTGGAAGAGAAAGAAGGGAAAAAATCTAATGAAGGTTCCTAGTGGAGTAGGAATGTTAACAGCAAACTGTCCTGTTGTCTTTGGGAAACTTGGATGAGCTGGTGTGGCTTCATGTTCCCTAACAAGAATTCTTAGTACCTCTTTCTGCTGGAGGCTGTACTGATCATAGGAGAAAACCAAATGTTTGACAGAATTTTTGAAGATAATGCAGATCTCTAGTTTTAGCGCTTTATCAAGTGGGCTGTCTTTTTCTTCCTTTTTTTTTTCCTGCCTTTTTAAAACTGCTTAAAAGATGGACACCCTTCAATAACCAACACTGATCACTGAATCCTCTGTGTAGGTATCAGCTGTGCCTGCCTACACCTTCCCAGCCTGGTGCCAGCATGAATGATGACTCAGATTTCTGTCCGTGGAGCAGCCTGTGGGATCAATAGAGTTCTCCTCTTGTGGAGCACCATTTGTTTGCAGAGCAGCTGTTCCTATCTTGGACAAAATAGGCAGCTTTAGTTTCCTCCATCAGCTGCTGTCCCTGTGTTGGTGTGCTGGCTGAGGGTTTCAGATAACTTTCAGATTTAAAGAACCCCTGTCCTCAGCCACAGAAAAAGAAGCCTATATCATACTGTGTAGAAATCCACCTGAGATTTGTCAATATTTTTTTTTCTGGTGTTTTCCATCTCAAGATGCAGTAAGACCTCCATTCTGTAACTGCCAAAGGAGTGGATTGGAACATTTCTCTGACAAGGATCTCTTGAAGAATAAGAAGTAACAGTTAGCTCAGGTATTAATAATAAAGACTAAATTAAATGTTTTTCATTTTCGATCATGCAGAACATCCGCCAACAAATGAGTGCTGGAGAAAAGGAGTCTAGGGTCTTCTTTACTTTCTCTGTTTGGGCGGAGTTTTTTGGTTGGTTGGGGGTTTTTTATTATTGTGTATCTTTATTTTGGTTTTCCCCTCTTTCCTTTTCTTTGAGTGCAGTTTAAAAAATTGCTTTCTTTGGATACTTGAGAAAGCATGGAATGCAGAGAGACGAAGTCAGTGACATTTCTTGTCCATAGCTGGGAAATTGCTCCAGGTACTTAATTAAACAAAACACAAAAAGAGGAGGAGGACTAATTTTAGATCTTGCCCTTCAGTTTCCTCCACCACAGTTCCATTGGAACCCACAGTTTCCAGTTGGAAATCCAACCTTATTTATCCAAATTCTTTGCAAATTATTGTCTCTATTAGAAATGCTTGCATGAAGCCCATTCTCACTTTGCTGCCTGCACCCTCAATATTTGCTTTTCATGACTAGCTCTGAAGGTTTCTAATGCTTTGCTCTTCCATCTGAATTTTTTATGGCTGTGAGAGCTTTTGAAATTTCAGGTTATTTGCATGGCAGCATGTTATTTTAAAAAACATCTGGACAAACAGAACCATCATATTTATAAATGGATGTCTGTATTAAAAACAAATTTTGGCTCATAAATCAAAACCTCAGTTACCAGTCTTTCTAGTGCTCAACAATTTCATCCTCTTGTCATAGAACCATAGAATATTCTGTGTTGGAAGGGACCCTTCAGGATCATTGAGTCCAACTCCTGACCCCACAAAACATCTCAAGAATCCCACCATGTGCCTGAGAATATTGTCCAAAGGCTCCTTGAATTCTGGCAGGCTTGGGGCTATGACAGCTTCCCTGTGGAGCTTACTCTAGTGCCCAGCCACCCTCTTTATGGAAAACCTTCTGATATCCAGCCTAAACCTGCCCTGACTCATCTTCATGCTGTTCTTCAGATGATGACATTAATCTTAAGAAGAGGATTGCCCTTTGAGGCCACATCCATTTTGGTAAATGCAGGGATGTCAGCTCTGACGCAGAGTCCCCTGAGCCTCAGTTATCTGGGAGGCTGGAAGAGTGGCCAGGGCAAGTCTTGTGGAATGTTTGCCCTTTTCCATACTCATACTTTTCCATACTCATACTTTTCCATACTCAGCTGCTTGCCTGGGTGGAGCTCTAGGCTGTCCTTGCCATCTGAGCAGGAGCTTCTTGACAAGGTCATTGCCCTGCCTAACAGCTCATGCAGACTGATGTTCTGGGAGGAGCACAGTGTTACCCAGCAGCTGCAGAGTGGCCTCTCTGCAAACTCCTGTTCACTTGCAGCCCCTGGCAGGGAAATTGGGACTGAATTGCTGCTTCAGTATGGATCCTGGGAGTCTCTCTCAAGGATTTCCCTGGTAAAAGCATGACAAATGTGTCTGTAGGAGAGTGGGGAATTCTCCTTAGCTGAACTCCATGTGAGAGCAGCCACCCAGCCAGGGAGGAGAATGAAGGTAACCCAGCTGTAACACAGGAGCTGGGGCAAAAATTTTGCAGAGAGAAAGTGCATTTGTGTCTGTAAGAATGGCAGCAGCAAAGCTCAGTCTTTTTTTCTGCCCTGGTGTTCTCTCTGCTCCTTCCCCTCAGTGCATCTTTACTGCAACATTTCTTGTCTCTTCAGACCTATCAACAATATAGAAATGTCTGGAAAACTCTCCTGCTGCAGATGCTGCTTCAGCCCTGCCAACACTGGCAATGCAAAGGGATCTTGCACAGGGGAAGCCGTGGCCATAGCTGTCTCTGTTAAATATGCTGTGAACACAGATAGTCTGACAGGCTCATTAAAAGGAAAAGCTGAGTGGCAGATTGCTCCTTCCTGCTGGAATCAGACAGGAATTTAATTGAATGGTACCTACAGCAGTGGTAGGAAGCTTTTGAAATTGTAAAGTCATAGAATGGTTTGAATTGGAAGGGATCTTAAAGAGCATCTTGTTCCAACACCCCTGTTGTGAGCAGGGATACCCTTCCGCTATGCCAGGTTGCTCAGAACTCCATCCATCCTGAACTTGAACAATTCCAGGGACAGGGCATTCACAGCTTCTCTGGGCAACTTCTCACACACATAATGAGGAATTTCTTCCTAATATTTAATCTAACCTCCTCCCCTCTTTCAGTTTAAAGCCACTGCCCCTTGTCCTGTCCCCACATTCCCTTGTACCAAGTCCCTGTCCAGCTCTCTTGTAGCTCCTTTAGGCACTGTAAGAGGCTCTAAAGTCTCTCCAAAGCCTTCTCTGCTCCAGGCTGAACAGCTCCAGCTCTCTCAGCCTGTCTCCATAGCAGGGGTGCCCCAGCCTCTGTTCACCTTTATGTCCCTCCTCTGGACTCACTCCAACAGATCCATGTCCTCCTTATATTGTGAGCTCCAGGGCTGCATGCAGCTCTGCAGGTGGGGTCTCACCTGAGCAGGGCAGAGGGGCAGAATCCTCCCTCACCTGCTGCCCATGGTGCTTTGGATGCAGCCCAGGACATGTTTGGCTTTCTGGGCTGCCAGTGCACGTGGCCAGCTCATATCCAGCCTCTCACCCACCAACACCCCTGAGTCCTTCTCCTCAGGGCAGCTCTCAATCACTTCATTCCCCAGCCTGTACTTGTGCTTGGAATTGTCCATGTGCAGGACCTTGCACTTGGCCTTGTGAACTTCTGTGTTCTTGTACACAGGCACAGCTGTAAACAGTGTGCTGGCAATAAATGTTGCATTCAGGTGGACAGGGGATGGCGTGGCCACGTGTAAATTGAGTTCACACAACTCAGAGCCAATTGTGGATAAGCTGTTCAGTGCTGATGTAATGCAATTACCTAAACACTGCTGTAGGGGACAGTTCATCTGAGAGCCTGGTGCTAATGACAGATGTGACTAAAATCCATCCACGTTATCAGCTGCCTTTTGTCAGTGACTGAAAGCCATTGACATCAAACTGAGCTGGCAGCTTGCAGGACGTCAGCAAACTCCAGCAGTTTCAACACCTTGGTAAAATTACATCAGCACCTCATGATGGTGGTAGGTTTGGGCTACGCCTGTGATCCTGGCTGAGGCAAGCAGCTTGATTTCTCCCCCTCTTCTCCAGAAATAATGGTGATAATTTTGAAATTGTAGTTGGAGATGTGCGTGCTGCTGGTTGGGAGGATGTGATGCAGTGATTTGATTACAGCTAAAAAGGATTTTTTCAATCTTGTACAAACAAAATGTTACTCAGCTAGTGTAGAAATGACTAAATCTGGAAGCTGTTGACATAAATATAATGCTGAATAATGAAGATTCCTTACATTTCTCTGAGTGCTTTGTAGACAGGGTTTTTAGAAAACGTCCCTAATGGTGTTGGAGACAAGAGAAAGATTTCTCTGGTATTTTTTTTAAATCCTCTTAGGGAACATGATTATCTTCAATAAGTAATATTCTCAAAACCACATGTAATCCTAAGGGAGTGTATTTTAAGGCATATGTACTTATTTAACTCAGAACATCTCAGAATACATTCAAAACAATGGCAATCTGAGGTTAAATGTGTATTAAGTCATCTTCTGGTGCAGGATCATTTCCTTCCTTTGCTGGATGCCCACGTGCCTAATCTGTTCTTCATTTGAGTGACTCAAGCTGTTGAGCTTCTCTGGCTGCTGCTGGAGATTCTTCCTAGAACCTCTCTGCTCTTACTGGAAAACGTTCTTGTTTGTCAAGCTGGAAATCATTTCCTGATCTCCTACAGATCCTCATTTTCTTGGCTCCCCTGCTAAGGCTTCTTCCCTGATCGATTCTTTAATTTCTACAGCCTTTAAACACATGCAGATAATACTAACATTGATTCCCGTAACAGTATTAATAACAAAGCTCTTTTCATCTTACATATATGAAGCTTCCCAGCAGTACTGCAAGCCATTAAAAGTATTAGTGGCTTTATTTCATGGAGGAATAATGTCACACAGAGGAAGATTGTAAATGAACTACATAGATTTTGCTCCCCCAAAGCTTCTTTCTTCTTACCTCTTTGAGCTGTAGTTTGTGGCTTTTATTTCTAATGAATAAATGTAGAATAATACAAAGTACAGAAAAAGGGGGAGGTGATGTGTGCAGAGTTTGAAAATTACATCTGGCAAAAAAATATGCATTAAAAACCACACAATGTGGAAGACATAGAGGCAAAAAATGAAGGCGAAGGAGGACGAATTCAAGGCTTTTATTCATATTTTGATTAGGTCAGAATAAATCTGAAAACCAAAATTTGCACCCAGGTTTTCTTAAAAGGATTCACTGAAATGTTGCTGGCCAGGAAATTGCATATAAAGTCTTGCTCTCTGTGAGGCTGAGCTGCAGCATTTCCCCATGAGTTACAAATGCTCATCACTCAGAAAGTTGCACCTGCAGGTACTGCTGGAGATGATGATGGAAAGAGACAGCTTAGAGCCTTCAGCCTGGGTGTCAGCAATAGGAGTGACTGTGCCATGGGTATGCAGCACTAATCACTGGGTTTTTATTGATCTGATATGTGTAAAATTGTCCAGCATGCCCAACAGCTAGGATTCTCAGGGCACAGAAAAGGAGAAAATGTACATTACTTTTTGGGTTTGGACAATACCTGCATCCTCAGATTATACCTCACTCTGCTGGTTTTCCAGGAGAAAGTAGAACTCCTTTCTTAACAGGTTAACACTTGATTATTTCCATTTATGATGGAAAATGGAGTAAAAGAGAGAGTGCCTGGCTTTTGGGTGTAGAGCAGATGTTACAATCTTTAAAATTGCCCTTCAGCCCTGTGCTGTTGGGAATTACTTAAAAATCCCCATCTCAGCAGTGAGTTTCATTCTGAAACCAGAGTCTTCTTCACTGTCCATCACATCCTGTTCTCTGTCCCCCTGGGTGCTTTCAACCCTTATGCTTTAATGAATAATTCTCCTCAGTCCTTTTTCAAGTCGCCAGTGTTAGGTGTGAAATAAGCTAGGAATGGTAAGAACTTGCCTCAGCCCCACCAAATGCTTCCTCCAAGCTCAGTGCACTCTGGTTCATCACTGCACTGGTTTTATGCTCCTTCAGTGAGATTTTGGTCTCTCTGGTGCTTTTGTGCTCCAAGTGATCTGAATTAATTTTCTCAACTTTTCTGCACAACCCTTTATCAAAAGCTTGCTGAAGACTAGGTATGCTAATGAAAAACACATTAAAAATGCATGGCACGTGGGACAAATAACTGCTTCAGCTATAAAAATATATTAGATGTTTTCATTTGGAATATGCAGAATAGGGGAAGTCTTTCTACCACATGCTTTTGATAAAGCAGTAAACCACTAAATGCAAATGGGCCGTTGCAAATGATTAAAATGTAATGCTCCTAAATGTTTCAGTAATTAAAAATGCATCCTGTGTTCTTAGCAGTGGAGTTATTACGTGTCTTCCTGGCTTAAGTCAGTCAAAGATCTTTGCTGCATTTCCCTGGCACGTTCCTGAGCAGCAGTGCTTTCAATGTCTGCAGAATTAAACACTTGGAAGGTTGATACATTGTTGCTAGAAAGTTTTATAAAGATTAATATTTTATTGAGCTTTGAAGAAATCTGAAGCCTCCTATAAAAAGAAATTAAAGAAAAGCCTGATGATCTACTGCAGAGTTGATTTGTTAGTCTGTTTGTTTTTTAAGTCTGAATAATCATGGGATACAGTTTGTTCTGCTCTTAAATTGGATTGCATCCAACAGTACATCCTGGGCACTGACTGGATAAAGTCAGGTTGATAAATTCCCTGGTTTACAGCAGTTTCAACATCTGAAAAACAAGAGAAAGGTTCCTGGTTATCTCTCCCTCACAAACACTGCTGGGCAGAAGCTGCTGAGGGCGGACAGAAATGTGGTTTTCAGGTACCTCCTGGAGCCAGCCAGCAGCAATGGGCATCTGGGAATTGCGACACTTCCATTATTCCCTGTCTGCCTGGTGGATCTGTTCAGACTGGCTTCTAACAAGCACTGGATGCTTTTCTTCCCTGCTTTTAGACCCAGACACAGAGGTTTGCCTCCACGTCCTGCGGCTCCTGCAGTCGGTGCTCCTGGAGCCAGAGGTGTTGGCCAGGTCGGGCGCCGAGGTGCGCGAGACGCTGCCGTTCCAGCGCATCGTCGCCCTGTCCCAGAGCCGCAATGCAGAGCTGCAGGCACTCGCTAAAGAACTACTTGAGGATCTTAAAATATTTGAGTACGAAGCGTAGAAGAGCTCTACGACACCAAATGCATATGTCTTTCCTATCTTTTTATGCTGCAAGAGTTGTTGGAGATGGGCTTGACTGAAAAAAAACCTCTGCCTAAGTTCCTCGGACAAAATCCTTTTTGGGAATTAGGTAACCCAACTAAAATCGTACTTGGGAAAATGTGTTGGGTTTTAGCTGCCCAAATAAAACCTTGGGTGATCTGGTAGAGATGGGACAGGCTTAATTTCTTTGAGCAGAATTTTATTGATAATGGGTTTCCAAAATGGTCCACGGTTATGTTGTGTATTTGCTGTCTAGATGGAGTAAAATATTCTCATTCATTGGTAACAGTTCACTGCAGTGGTAAATAATCCTTTTGATCCATCCTTAAGAATTACTGTACTGTGAGGAAAACTTTGTTGCCTTTTATAACTCTTCTGTGTCAGAATGCAGCCCAAGTTCCAGTTTTATTGTTGTTATTTCTCACCTCTCTCTATTGTAATAAAACTGAAATTCTGTAGCATGTAATGGATTCTGCTTTCAAAAATTGTATTCAGAGTCAATTTGTATTTGCAAGTCAAGCTGGTCTGTGGCTGCCAGGCATGCTAGAAACTGGGCTGTTGTTTTTAGAAAAGCCCTGAGAGGGGAAATAAATTGCTGTTGTCCGTGGTACCCAGTTGTGTGCTGAAGAGGCTAAAATGAGCTGCTGCTCTGTCGTGAGCAGCATCACATCCCCTCACAACCATGAGGTTTGTTAGAGCTTCTGAGTACAGTGTGCTCACCTCGGGGTAAATACAAACACTTAGTGCTGGGTATTGGTAGAATCTATAATGTTCTTAGAAAAAAATAGCATTCATTTCTGTGATGTCAGAAACAGAGCCAGTTAAGTGCGGCTGTTCAAGGGAGCAGCAAATGAGAAGTGCAGTGCTGTGGTAGCACCTTTTTCCATACTAAAGTTGTTACACCTCATCTGGGAACTCAATGTATTAACAAAATACAACGTGAACTTCAAATTACAGAAAACATGAAGTAAGCTTCATGGGATTTAAATATTATGATTGGCAGAGAGCGGAGGGAGACGGTTGTAAAACGTGAAATTTAAGGTACAGGGCATCTCCCTTTGGGCTGTTTGCAGAATGATGGATGTTCAGAGTTAGAAATGTAATAAATCACCTTGAAATTACTTGGCTCAGATGCTGCAGATGGTAACAGTCTGGTTTGGGGCTGTAGAATGAAGGTTAAGATAGAGAGCTCACATACATGGGTGGGTTGCATGGGGTTCTGCTGTGTCTCATTCAACACTGCGTTGAACTTACCAAGTGCAGACTTGTGGAAGGCTTTAAATCTTCAGTAAAGTGTACTTTCTTTGGATTTGTTTTCTTATCTTGCTATCCTAGTTAATCCTCCTAGAGTTTAATCCTGAAGGAATCAAAATGGTAATTGGAATATCAACTCATGAAAGTGTTTGATTTTGAGAAACACTGAAGGGCATCATCCACTTTGCATTGAATTGTTACCTGCTCACGAAGGTCTTTCATCAAACTTTGGAAGCCAGTAAATAGCAGAAAAAGAAAAAAGTAGTTCTGCAAGCAGAAAAGCTGATGGAGCCTCATGTCCTGTGGATTTGAGATATTTCTTGAAAACTTCCCTGCCCTTCCCAGCCAAGGGTCAGTGTGGTGTGCACAAGCTGGGGGTGACGCAGGTGCTCATGGCCAGGTCAGTAAACTGTGGTGAGGGGCCACTGACAAATTCAGCCTTACGAGAGGGACTGGCAGTGCAACTGCACCTCATTTCCATGTGAAATCAGGAAACAAAACAATCAGGACTGTTCATCTTAATTGTGTGTCCACTGGCATGGTCAACTATGCTCAAATAGGTGATTTGAGATACAGTTTTCCCCAGCAAACTGCTCAAATCTGATGGTAGGTTCTTTCAGTGTCTCCCAGATGACTTTATTTTCAGGTGTAGCTTGCCAGGACTGTTTCTTCAGAGCCAAATCATCAATGACCCACTGACCTTGAGAAAGTCTTTTTTCTGTACAAAATGTTTGATTATGCAAGACTGAAAAATAAGAAAAAAATCATCTAATCTGTGAAATACAGTGTATATTTAAAAATACTAGAGAAGAAAAGTATCAGAAACATCAGAGAAGAACCTGTGTCAAACAGTTCTCTAAGAAAGTCTGTGTATTTTCCCTTAGCGTACTTTTTCTAGGTGTTCACAATTAATTGAGTGTATGGAAAAGAAGAAGACAGCATTTGAGAGAAACTTGTTATCACAGGGAAACAAATTCATAATACTTCTTGATTTGGGGAAAAAAGTGTCAGTGCAGTCACACGGTGCTGAAGCAAGGTGAGTGGGCAGAAGCCAGGGATAAGCCTGACCCTTTAACGTTCCAGAGTGTTAGAAATGTTCAAGGTGTCTCATACTTAAATGTTGTAGTGAAATGAAATGGACATTTGGAGTTGCAGGTTGCATGATGGGCTGTTAGGTCATTCTGCTGTTTTTCAGGTTCCTTCCTTCCCTAATCCCCCATTTGATGGAGCCAGGGACCAGCCCCTCCTGGTCTAGGGCTGTGTACAATTAGTTGAACCTTTGTGCTGTGGAGTGAAGCCTTCAGCTTTCCACACAAGAGTCTGTTATACCCCATGCATACTCTTGGACACGCCATGGTGGGACTCTCCCAGACTTTGGCATCTGTCATAAAGTACTGATCTGTTCTTCCTCATCAGCAGCATCAATGCCTTCTTTACTGTTCCTTTTTCCATCCTAACATAGGTGGGAATCTCATGCCATTGGCTGTAGAGGAAGCTGCAGTGACTTGTTGAGACGAGATGCCAACTATTTAGATGACTGAAATTAGATGAGGTGAATCCTACCCTTTGGTGTCTATTTTGCAATAATAGACATGAGCAAGCTTTCAGATTGTCCTACTGTTTGCAGACAGCATTTTATAATTTTGTGTGTTGATAAGCTTGAGAGATCCCTGTTGGAAGAGACGAGTGTCTGAAGGCCTAATTTGTCTTCTTGTGGTTAGTACTGGAAATTAGGCCATTAAGTAACTGTGGATCTCCTTTGAGTCCCCCTGTCCCCTGAAAGACATCTTTTTTTGACAGGTTATGAGTAAAAGAAAGTCTCTGAATAACAGAAACTCTGAAAACTCAGAGCGTGCCGAAGCTTTATGTATGAAGTTGAACAATGGTTGGCACACAAGACACAGTATGACACAAGGAGCTGCTGCAGTTAAAGACTGGTCAACAGATGCATTGTAAATCTCAGCTCTTTTTTTTGCTTCAATTTGCTTCATTCTGAAACTCTGGACCATTAGGAGGCTTTATTGGTTTAAAATCAAGAGTTCAGCCTGTGCTGTAAAAAACACTGGCTTGGAGTGTTGCTTTTGCTGGATCCTGTTGAAAAGTTGGAATTCTTCTGTAGTAATTGATTAACTGAAGTACTTAATTGATTAACTGCATTACTTAATTGATTAACTGGATCGTTAGCTTGCAGGAGTAAAGGGGGCTCACACAGTCAAAGCACGAGTTTCAGTAGCTGTGTTCAAAGTCCAGAGTTACTCCAGCTTTGCTATTTCCTCTGTTACACAATCTGAGAGTTTCAGTGGAGGAGAAAACGTGATTTTGGTGTTGCTTTGAGATTATCAGTTACTCCAGACTTAAACCCATATAACTGAAAGTAAAATTTGACTCTTGGGCTAAGCTGCCTCAAAAGATGAAAAATCTGTTTTAACAACTTGTAGAAGAAAGTTCACAGTATCAGCTGCACAATTAAAAGTGAACTTGGCTCCTTTCATTCTGTATACACTGTACAGAGCCCTGGAATGATGCCTGTTTGCTGATGCTCCAGGGAGATACTGGCTCTTCATAGTTGGTGCTGGTGGTAAATTAGATGCAAATGAAAAATAAATGAGGATCCCCTAAAACTTACTTTGTGCAGCTTAAGAAGTTTAGCTGTGTAATGTGCTGCCCCATCAGTTCTTCGTGTGGTATCTCAGGCCAGTGTTTGGTCTGGAGCACGAGCTGGCTGGAAAGAAACTGGCAAACCTCAGTAGAGGAAAGCAAGGCCCCTGGTGGCTCTGTGCCCTGTGCTGAGGGACAGGCATGGCAGCAAGAGGGGCCTGGCATCTCTGGAGGGCACTGTGAGAGCTTGGGTGGGAACAGCAAGCAGCTGTCCTGAGGGAAGGTGGTGTTTGGTTACATGAGGGCACTGGCCCATTCCCAGCACTCAGGAGAATGGCAGTGAACTGGAGTTCAAGGCACATCATCCTGTTCTGGTTGCTTAAGAGAGGGAAGTAAGTCCCTTTTAAGGAAGAATGGGAGGAAGAATGGGAAATGTGACAATTTGGTCTTGTGGCCACAAGTGAACTTTTAGATGATTCAATTTCAGCTGGTGGCACCAGTCACTTGCATGCTTCTTTGAGTTATCATTTGCGCTTGTGATATGTGCTGATTAGCACAAATTGGACTTCAGAATTGATAAGATTTTACAAGTCTTGCAAATACTGTACGATTCATCTCCTCTACTGCCTTCAGTCCTGCGAGGATGCTGGAGGTGAGGAGACAGGAGTTTTCCTGGGGAATAAGGAACCTCTTTTTTGCTCTGTTATCCCTGCCCAGTGCTTGTACTACAAGTTATGAGCTATGCAAAGCATGGCTGCACCTTCATTTCTCTTCATAGCATCTCATTTGCATCTGCGTATGGCCATGTCTGTGTTGTTTGGAATTTTCCTGGTTTGTATGCAGGAACTTTTGCAACTGCTGTTTGCTGCTTGAATACGTGAGTTCCAAGTTACAGCTGATAAAAAGTCATTAGCGAGCTCGAGGTTGTAGAGATTTAAACTTCTCCAATGCTTTACGATGACCTTTACAACCTATAACTTGCTCAATCGGAAACCTTGAAAAGACTTTGACCAAATGATAGTTGCACATGTCATTTATGGGAACTATAACTTTTACTGTGGGTGTGACTGCAGTGAAAGCACTTCAAATTCCAGCTGCTCAGTGCTTCCCAATGCACATGTTTGTCTGTGCTGTTGGGCTGCAGGTGGGAGAGGCAGCAACCACTGAGGGCAGGGGCTGAGGAGGGGAAGGGGTTGTGTGACCTGGGGTGGATGGAGAAGGTCAGCCCCGACTGAGCTGCCTAAGTGGCTTTTGTGCCACATGAGTCTTGCTTTGAACTTGTATGGAAAGTTTGAGTCTTCCTTTGAGGCAGGGGATTGGGTTGGGTGTTAAGAGAGCAAGTGAACTGCTTGAAGCTCTCTGCAGAGATAAATCCCTCCTTGCTTCTGTAGCTGTATTGCCACCAGGGTCAAATAAAGTGCAGCAGTCACCCTGTACTAGCACAAAACAGAGAATGGAAAATTGCAGAAAAAAAGGCCCAGTTCTTGGATCTGCACACCTTCCTCCTGAGCAGGATCCATAGTGTCCAGAATAAGTTTCACAGAATCCCAGATAGCTTGGGTTGGAAGGGACCTTAAAGATCATCTCGTTCCAACCCCCCTGGCATGGGCAGGGACACCTCCCACTAGACCAGGTTGCTCAAGGTCTTACCCAACCTGGCTTTGAACACTGCCAGGGATGGGGCTTCCCCAACCTCACAGTAAAGAATTGCTTCCTAATATCTAACCTAAATTTCCTCTCTTCCAATTTGTACCCATTTCCCTTTGTCCTATCACTACAGTTCCCAACAAAGAGTCCCTCTCCATCTTCTCCATTCTCAGGCTGTGCCTGCTGCCTGAGAGTGGGCCAGGAGGCATTGCTGAGGGGGAGTGAAGTCTCTGAGGCTGCTGGGGGCAGGGTTGACCAGGTTGGGGGCAGGATTGACCAGGTTGGGGGCAGACATGCCCAGGGTTTCAGCAGTGCTCCAGGCTCTTCTCCCAGCAGTGGGGCAGCATGTTTCTGCTCAGGCTGGGGGGCACTGGGCTACATGGTCCTGAATGTGTCCTGAGCTGCCTGACTTCGGAGAGGTGACCAAAAGCACCAGGGCCTTGCCTGTGCCAGGAAGTGGTGATGGCATTTTGTGGGATGCCTTTTCCAAAGAACAAACCTGGTGGCCAACCTGAAGGGCAGCCAGCCACTGTAAACCCAAGTGCAGGCTCTCCTGCTGGCCTCCCTGTGGGTCCCCTGGCAGCCCTTGCTGACCCTGGAGTGTGTCAGCAGAGCTACTTGCAGGGAAAGCAGGACTTCTACGGGATCTGTAACAATGGACCCACAACATGGGTGGGCAGGTGGTTACCTCTGCTTTGCATGTGCAGACTCTCCATAGGGCTTGCAGGCTCCCCTGCAGGCACACACAGAAACACCCATGCTCCTGTCACTGTATTCTGCACGGCCCGGCTGGGTGCAGCTGCATTTTGGGAAATGCAGTGGATGCATCGTCCCGTGGCTGGTGCAAAGGGACACAGAGCTCTCTGTGCGCTCGGAAATCGTTCAGCAGCAAGAAGCTACCGATAGCCACTGCTCTTCCCAAACACCCTCTCTCCCCTTTATATTGCAGCGGCTGTTTTTTCCTAGGGATTTTCACGAACATCATTACTGCCCTGGTGCAGCAGGAGCGTGATCTCTTTGAGACAAGAGCGGCTGAGTGCGGTGAGTCACCCACATTCCAGTAAGGAAGCCCCTTCAGGAAGCCTCTCTAGCAATGATCCTGCTCAGCTCTAACAATGCTGACGGAGTGTAACACTGCCCCGGAAACCTTTAGAGATTGCTTGTCAGGCACAGCCAGTGTCTCCAGTGCCCAGGCAGCTCAGCCAGCAGCAGACAGATCCTGGGTAAGGAAGCCAAGGGAAAGGAGGTGCCCTCTTGGCTGTAAATGGCAAGGGGCCAAACGGTGCTGGAATAATTTCATGAGCACTGATGGCAATCTGGAGCACAGTCAGAAAAAAAGGGATGGCCTCTGGGGATCCTGAAGTCAGCTGAAAAGCTGAGCTGCTAGAAACAATAGTGCTGCTGTCAGTGGCCGAGGGAGAGGCCAGGTTTCAAGGGCAGATGACAAGCATGAGAGCACTGAGGAGGGAGCTGCCACAGAGCCTCTAACGAAAAGCGTTTGGTATCCCACAAGCTTTTGTCCCCGCAATGACACACATTGCTCAGGAGCGAGAGAGGGAGAGAGTGCATTTGCCATTAATTTTTAATTGTAATGGAGTGTTCTGTAGTGATAGGAAGCTTCTACTGTACAGGCTGTCTATGGCAAGGGTTGACCCACTGGCAACCTTCTCACTGATAAAGGTGGCACAAGAGGAGAACAGAGGGAAGGACAGGAAAGTGTTACTAAGGCACTGCTATAATGCCACCACAAAAACCGGAGACATTACCACACAAACTAAGCATTTCCTCTGAAGTGCCCTGCTGCTATTAAATTTTAGTTTCTTAGACCTGCATTTCAGTTTCTGTGGGCACAAGAAGATTGTACAGCTTCTGCTCCACTGGTGGCCAGGAGATGTTGTCTCCATGGCTCCTGCTGGGGCAGGAGATGCAGCCCTGGGACCTGAGATAAGCTGCTGGGCTTATCTGGGACTCAGGCGATATGGATTCAGTTCCTTGTGCAGTCACAGACCTCCTGTGTACACAGGAAAGCCACATGGAGCAAATTTGCTGAGGGGCTGGGCTTCTCTTGGACCATTCCTGATTGCAGAGGGAGTATGCTGGAGTGTTCAGTCCTCCAAATCAGTTTCCTGCTTTGGTTCTCTTTTCATGTAACTTTCCTCCTTTCTGCCTTGGTCTGACCATTTTTACTTGGATTGCAAAAGGCTTTGGGGTAAGTAAGTAAAGTGTGTGGCAGGCACAGAGAGGATAATACCACAGTCCAAGTAATGACTGGCTGAGGGAAGGAGAGGAGGGAGCCTGAGGTGTGGAGGATACCCAGTCCTGCTCCCAGCTGGTTGTGTGGCTGTGACGTGGCTTCTGCTGTCCTCATAGTCCTCCTGTGGCACTGACTGAGACCCCTGCAAGCTGCTAAAAGGACCCATCTTAAGTCCTATGAGTCCTTTCCAGCCTAGGAGATGTTGCTCCTGCCAGAACAGAGAGAACCTCGTGGAAAAGGAGACCCTGGGTTTGCTGCTCCTGCCTCTCTGCAGCCCAGGTTGTTGACAGTAGTCTGAATTTGTGTGAACTCTCTTGGGCTCATGCTATGAAAGCTCAGTGTGGAAGGAGCCAAAAGGAGAAGCTCCTCTATTGCCCAGGGTGTTCCTGCTTTCACCACCATAAATTATGGGAGGGAGAATTTCTCCAGGTTTGTGCTCCTCTGCCTGTCCAGGTGGGAGACTTCTAAGATCCTAAATGAGGATCCAAAGATCCTAAATTAAATGCTAAAATCCTAAATGAGAATGAAACAATCCCTTCTGGAAATCTTGAGGGAAGACAAAAGGACAAAGGGCATTCTGGAACTAGGAGGAAGAGAAAAAAGACGCTTGCTTCCAAGGACTCAGCCCTTAAGCACAGTGACGTAGAAAGAAGGAGATTCTGTTTACAGAGGAAGCGAGAAAGGAAATGGGGGTGGGGGAGGGATAAGAAGTTACCCAAGGAAAGCTCGTCCTTTGGGACAGGGCAGAGAGATGGGTCTGTTCCCTGGGGAGCTCTCCCAGGAGCAGAAACCACTGTCAGAGGCTGCACTGCCTGTGGGCCAGGCTCTGAGGAGACCTGAGTGTGCTGCTCTCTCATTCCTGCTGCAGCACAGGCAGAGCTGGCTCCCTTCCCTCCCCTGGGGGGATCCTGGCTGGGTGCTTTTGGAATACCGAATCTGTTCATTCTTGAAGAACTCAACTTCCCTGGAAAATAAAAAGTATAGTCAAGGAGCAGGTAACCTAAGATTTGAAGTGTGTCTTAGAAACTGGAAAATGTCCCATGTGTTTTGTTCCTGCTGCTAGTGGGAGCCTGGAGAAGCTACTTGAGTCCACAGCATGGTTCTGCCTGTGGATCAGCATCTCCCAGGCCTTCAAACAGGCACAGCCTGTGTTACTGCTGCCCCTGCACCTCATCCCCCTGTAAGGTCTCAAAATGTTCCTTCCTTCCTTCCTTTCACAAGGAGTAACCTCCCCATCCTGCTGAGCCGCTGGTTTCTTTGGACAGTGTGTCTGATCAGCTGGCAGCAGGGAAGCTGCAGTGATGCTACCCCTGAGGGGCTGCAAAGCCTGTCTTAACCAACCGGGCTCCTATTTCAGCTTCTCTGCATCAGCAATGAGCACGGATTGCAACAAGGGAAGGGGAAGGGAAAACAGCAGCAACAGGAACCAGAGTGCTGTCTAAAGCTGCCTGGCCTGTCTTGAGCAACTCAGCTGTGGCAGGGTGCCTTCTGTCTGCCCTGTGGCCACAGCCTGCAGAGAGGAAGGCAGGCAGACAGGTGAGTGCTGTGAGCTTCTGTTTATCCAGACCCTCTCCCAAGGGCTCACTGTGGTTCCCTTCCTTCCTCTGCCCTGCAGGGGATGCTTTGTTTTTTTTACCTTGAAAATCTCACTGTCCTTGAATTCAGAATAGTAGCCAAGGCCAAGGATACAACAACAGGGACAGGGCAGAAGGTCTTATAGTCTGATGATGGGAATATTTTTGCATTTCTTGCCCTTTTTACTCTTTTCCATAAAGACAAACATCTTCTTCTGTTCTGCTCTCTTTCCTCCCATGGCCATTAAGCACTGGAAGATGTGTATGAGCCTTTGTATTGGAAAAGGCTGGGAACTGCTGTGTTGGCTGAGATAGAGCTGTCTCTTGTCAGCAGCACCTGATCCTGGTCTGATTTGGAGTTGTGTGATGGGCTTGCAGAAAGCACCTTCAGCATCATGCCCTGCCAGCTATGAACTGCAGGGCTTCAGGAGCCAGTGCCACAGCGGGCCAGGACAACGTCAGCAATGAAATGCTACAGCAGTAGCACCTACTATGTCCTGTGTAACAGAATTTCTGCCCAAAGCCAGAGCTAACGTGCAGCTGAGCAGCAGGGGAGCTGTGTGCAGGCAGCTGGCTGGGTTCAGGGGTGACTCAGCCTGCTGAGCATGTGTACCCTCTGATCTGGTCATTTCCCACCTCCTGCTTGACTTCTCTATCTTACAAAAATATTTGAAGAACTAACTGAAAGTATGTGCTCGACAGCGTGACGCAGGGTAGGGGTTTTTGTGAACATCCCAGGTTTTCTCTTGAAAAAACCAATGTGGAATGTTTGGGGGGAAAAAGTTGGATTAGGTTTTATTCTTTCTCTTTGTTCTCCTTTGCAGTGTAAGACTTACAATACAGAGCAAAGCCAAGAGCACAAAAGGACAGAAATGGGAATTTGCCAACAGAGAACTGAAGTAAAACGTAACCTCAGCATTGATGATGTCATTTTCCAGATGAGAAGCACTGAAGCTTGGCATTCCCAAGCCATTACAAACGCTCTGCTCCTCACCTATCACTTAGGCAGAGCCAACCCCATGTGGGAGCACTGCAAAGCAATTCTCTGCCTGTGCTCCTGCTGTACCAAGGATTCTGCATTTGCCAGTGCATCCCAGAGTGTTTCTCTTGGCTCATGGGGCTGGAATGCCCTGGAGTTCACTCCCAGGCAGTTAAAGGGAAACTTGCCTGTCCTTCCAGGAAAATATCAGTGGGAGATTTTGAAAACTGGTTCTTTTCCCACCTTCTCTGTGCAGACCAGCAGCTCAGGGCATCACCATTGCCCTTGGCCACACCAGCTAGTGGAATTTCCCTGGGCCAGAGTCCTTCTAGGTGGAAAGGCAGTGGGGTAAGGATGAAACCTGTGTGACTGCAGAGAAGACAGTTGCTGGTGAGAAATCCACCTTTTCATGGCCACATTTTTCCCAAGACCTGGCTCCTTAGAGTTTTTCATAGTAGGTAAAAATATGTCCCTGTGCAAGGAGTGCAAATGGGCTTCTTGCACCTCTAAAGTGCCTCTCCCTGCAGGTGAGGAAGAACTTGAAGGCTTCTGTAGTGTATCTCAGGGAGGATGTGCCACTGATCCTTGCTCCAGCAGAATTAATATTTGCTTCATCTATTTAGAGATGAATAGAAAATTCCACCAGCTGCCATCTCCGAGGAGCACTGTGGAAGGGTATGGTTAAAATCCAGCATTATGTGGAACTCCTGGGAAGGCATCTCTCTCCTAATGATGACATTTTTAAAAACACTCTAAAGGTTTGATCTTGGTCCCATTGGGCACTTTGCCATAGATCTTAATGGCTCTGTGGCTGATCTCTTAATCTCCAGTGCACCTGTGCAAACTTGACAGTTTATTGCAATTTCATGCTTTTTGGAAATCGTCTCACACTAATGCCATCAGAGAGAGCAATTTTTAAGGTCATTAGCTCAGGACATAACAAATAAGTACTGAGAGAAAACAATCTGCAAATGTCATATTTGTTTAACACACAAAGTAGCTCCTGAAGAGCAGTTATCCTTATGTCTAGAGACAGCATGAAAATTGCATTCTGTGGCTTGAAAATGTGGGTCTGTGGAAAGTGAGAAGAGTATATATGACAGGGCTGTTTATCTTCACTATTCTCTTCCCTATCTCCTCATTGTTCCCCATGCATCTGTTGTTTGACTTGTCCAACAATATTCTTAAATTTTTGGACTACAGACCAGGGCTCAAGGAATAAATAAAGACCTTCAGGTTCTGCTGCTGAGATTTTGTAACAGGTTTTTTTTTGTTCGGAGGATAAATAGTACGTTCTAACTGCTATTCCCAATAAAAGGAATTGTGGTGAGTGGGAAGTGTTATCCCTTCTCCACATCAGTATAAAAGACAGGCCCACTGATGTAACCCGATGTAAATGCTCTCTGAAGAAAAAAAGGCAGAAAGAGGTGAAACTTGTATCAACTGAATCAAGCCTGTACCATCAATAACTACTGTTTGTATTGTGTTATGATTCCCTGGATAGAGGCTTTGTCCTCTCTGTCACCATCTACCCTTCCTCTCTCCCATTCTCAGCACAGGATCCACTTCCCAGCAGTGCAGGAGCATCTGCCTGTGAGACATCACAGATTTAATGATTTAAAAGAAACCCTGACTTTTTTCTGGGTAATTTTTGGAGTATCTGTGGGAAGTCACTTACAGTGACTTTCCTGTTGGTGAGACTTGAAGAGAGGGACCAAACCCTCAGCTCCTGAGATGGATATTTAGTAAATACTCACCCTGCCCTGCTTTAGGCATCTGAGTTGATGTATTTGCTAGCTCTACAAAGACTGACTATAGCCCCAAGTGAGTAATTCGAAACACCCAAGTGTTTCTTGGTTTATACACTTGGCTTCCTAGGGATTAAATACAGTGGTGTCCAAGATAAATGGGGTGAAATATGCACTGCTTTATGTGCTACAGGAACACCAGGCTATCAGCAAGCCCAGATAAGCTTCAGTAATGGATAATTATTACAAGGCATTGTGTCACACTTGGGTTAAGCATGGCAAGAATTTCCCCAGTGTTAGAAGATGTCAGTGTTTGCTGAAAGTATGTACATTTTTCTTGCCTGCTTAAAATATTTGTTTGTTCATTCTGGAGTAAGTTAACACTGTAAATTTACATTTTACAATGTAAACATGAGTCCACTAGCTAGTTTTTCTTTTTTTGGCCAAGTTTCTTTAAATATTAGCAACATGTTTAATGGTTGCTTTATTCATTTCAGTTTCATACATTCCTCTAATTAATCTTGTAACTCATCAGGGTGGTTGAGGCTTGAAGCAGGGCTTCACTCCCGTTATGATGACGTCTGTTTGCTTTTATCAAGCCCAGTGACTCAGTTTCAATTGATTTGTACATCCAGAGTTTCAGCCACTCTAGGGTGTAGATGCAATTTCAAATAAAGAGACACAAACTGAAGTGAATATAGAAATGCTGTTGGTTTCATCATGGCAGGGGATTCGGCCTCTTTGAAAATTCAGCTTCTGCAAAAGGCTTGAAGTTTTGTTCAGAGGAAGTGTGAAATGCCAGGATTTGCTGTTCGAGTGGCAAGTGCAAGAAGTCAAAACCTTCTGGATGCTGAACGACACTGCCCTAACTCACCTCAGCAGCAACACAGACATTCCCACCCAAAATGTGCAGTTGATCAGCACTGAGGCAACAGCAAGGGCAGTTCTTCCACAAGCAGGTTGTTTCCATGTGGTGGGACTGTGCAGACAGGCACAGCTCTATCAGGTGGAATCACAACCCATGAGCCAGTCCTGTCTCCAGCAGGGAACACCACTGGAGGCTCTCAGGGAAAATGCTGAAAGTCTGGGGAATAGGTACTTTTCTTATGAAGAGGAGGGCAATAGAGCACTTGTTCCTGAGCCCTGTTGTTTGCTCTGGAGCATGAGCTGGCCCCTTGGCTTTTGACAAACATTCCTTGGCCACTGCCTCACACTTTGCCAGGAGAAGGCACTGTGGTGTCTCTCCTGCCCCACAGCAACCCCCACCATCATGGCCAGTGTGAGGGGCCAGCCTGCCCCTGATCTGTGCCACACAGCCCTCAGCAGGGCCTTGTGGAGTCCTGCCAGGAGGCACAGGAGTCTCTGTTCCCTGCCTGGGCCCACCTCTGCCACACCACTGCCTGTTCCCATCCCATGACTTGGTGATGGAGCAGCTCTCTCCTTTAAGGGGGTGCTGTAGATGCTGAGGAAGTTTGTGTGGATCCAGGAGGAGCTTAGACAAGTTTGTGGAGAGAAATCCACTGAGCATCACCAGAAGGGTTATGGACATTGCAGCTGGCTCGGGAAATCCCTGGGACACTGGTGGTTTTAGGCCAAAAGGGCATTCAGGAGAGGCACCAAGTTCAGCTTCCCTGTTCATGGTGGGCCAGGGGAGCTCAGCCAGGCTGTGCTTTTGCACTGTGGCGTCTTTGGCAGCACAGCCAGTGGTGGATGCCCTCAGCTTCTCACCTGTGGCTCACCTGCCTCCTCTTGTGCTGCCCACCTGCTTTTGGCCAGTGCTGCCAACACACCTGAGCTACATCAAACCGCAGGGATTCTTTGCTGTGGGTATTCTGTGCAATTTCCCTACTTGCTTTTCTGCTGGATCCATTCCCTAAGCCACTTCCAAACGTGGCCCCACAGACAGCGGTGCTTGGTGGTGTGAGGGGATGGCACAGGGGACAAGAAGGGAGGGCAGTGTCAATTGTCTGAACCAGAATTGCTGCTGATGGCCTTGTATTGTGTAACCACGGCCTGTTAGTGCTGGTGCCCTTGTATCCACAGGAACCTTTGCAGCTGAAAGCTCTGCTGGTGGCAGCAGCTCTCTGGTAAAGTCAGGAGAAGAGTTTAATTTGCAGCGGCAAGCAGTGATTTTAGAGAATATCCCATAGCTCCAAATATTCCACATCAATCCTACCCAGCCTGAGAACAGGTTGCTGTCCTGTGCCAATGAGCTCTGCAGGCTGCCAGAGCTGTGCTGCATCATTTGTAGTCCTACAGGTACAGACCTGAAAAAATATTTTCTCTTTCTCACAGTTCACATGAATAAAGCTAACAAAATGCTCCCCAGCTTCCCCAGCTTATCCTCCACTGCCGTTTTTCCAGATTTGAATCCAAGGTTTTTAAAATCCCTGTGGCTTTTTAAAAATTTAATTTCTCTGTTAAGAAAGAAAGAAAGAAAGAAAGTAGAAAATATATACCTACATATGTATAGGCATGTGAAAATACGTTTGTATGTAACTGCTGAGAAGAGTAAGTCCTGCTGTCATAACAATTTTAGACAAATGATTCTGTGAAAAGCAAAGAACAACACATCAGTGGAAGAAATGCTGGTATAAAACAGTTGCTCAGATTCCTCTTTGAGCTCTGATTGCTGTGCAGCTTTCTGGGAATTCAGTGTAGCCGGAAACTCAGCTTATGGGTGGCAGTTTATGGCTCAGAACAGTCGCTCCAAATGTGTAGCTGGACTGGTAAATTTGCTCCCATATAACGCAGGGATTTTTCAAGTGCTGAGTGCAGCCCCTGCTGCTCACAGATCCTCCTGTGTGTCCTGTGGAGACCACAGCAATCGACACACAGCACATGAGAGCAATCCTGCATGGACTGTGTATCCTGTCTATTGTACACTGCCTGCATGTCCCCTTCTGCAGCCTGACATGCCGTGATTCATTGACTCTTCAGGGCAAAATTTCCCTCTGGAAGTCGAGCAGCTTTCTGTGCCTCCAAAATCACCAGTCACTCTGGAAACCTGAGAAGTAGCTCGCTGAGGAAAACACAAATGTAGGTCTGATGTGTTTGTTGCACCTGAAAACCCCAAACCAAGCAGCTGCTTGCTGTAGCAGTGGTGGGCCCGGTGTAGGGGGACGGGGTGGGACTGACATCCTGGCAGTACATTCCTTGCTGAATTATGGGCCTGAGGCAGAGACCTCATTTTCTCCAGATGACTCTCAGGAAATACCCTCCCCATCAGCTATTATTGCTTAAATAATAGGGAGGGAAGTGCAACCGAGCTGTATCTGAGGTACTCCACAGGGCACATCCCAAATCTGGTACAGGGCAAGGCAGCTGAGACAACTGATTGTAAAGTCACTCAGTGGGCGTATACAGTTCTCTCTTTGCCCCAGAGTTATGAGGTCATGTGGAAAAATACAGATACTTGTTTAGAAATCGGTAATGCACTGAAAAGAAACGTTACAAAATCTGTTCCTGGTCAACATTTGTGCATAGATCTGACTGCAGTGATGGGGCCTCTAGGTAAGAAAACATGCGTACAAATGTTTGCAGGATTAGAATTTTAAATGTTAGGTTTCCAGAAAGTGCAGTCCAGGAAGGGAAAAGCCTGTCGAGGGAGAGGTCTGCTGGGATTTGATTTATGAACAGGACATCCTGCTTAGTTCTGAGATCTTGCAGATACGATTCTAGTGAGGCCACTGGCTTATTGTGATGGCAAAGAAAAGGAGCTCACCCTCTCCCTTGTGTGCCAAAGGCACTCAAACCTGTCTGGGCATCGTATCAGTGCTAAACATTTGGCATTTTTTATCATGTTTCATCACCACTGTTTACTGACTGATGTTAAAAATGCACGGCATGTGTGCAGCTCCCTGCTGGGAGGCTGACATGGCTGTCATTAATTAGTGACATGCTGTCATCTGTGCAGCTAAGATCAGCATTGATTCCATGACCCAGCCGTAGATGACTGGCCAGAAAGTCAGGGCAAAAGGCAGGGTGAGGTAGAGCTCTTCAGAGAGCCTGAGGAGAGGTAGAGTTCTTAGGAGGATATTTCCCAGTTCTTCTGGATCCCTGCAGCTGCAGCTGCATTTCCCACAGGCAGTGACATGGGTCTAACTCAGCCTGTGCACTCAGATTTCCTCTGTGTGGGAACCAGGGTGCAATGGGGGTGTGGGGAAGGATCACTCCCACATCGTTCTCTAGTAGGAGATAAGAGACATCCAAGACATGCTCTGGGGCAGTGATGTTGACACATCTTTAGAAAGCTGCTTTGTTCTCTGGGATGCTCCAGCCATGGAAGGGTTGGCTGCCAGAGGCTGCCTGAAACTGTCCCCTGGTTTTGGCTGGAGCTGCAGCACTTCAGCGCCTCAAGCTACTTCTCTGCTTCTTAATTAAATGATGCCAGGGCACAGTCCCACACATTAAGGCTGAGTCATCTGTACTGTCCAAAGCACATCTGTGGTCCTTCAGATGTTTCCCAGGCATGGTTTGGAAGCCAGCAGAGCCTGGAGACCATTCTTGGTAGACATTTGAGATGAAACTGCCTTATTTTGGCCAATAAGGAAGTTCAGTAGACTGGAAGCATCTCATGCTGGCTGGCCTTGGTGCCAGAGGACAGACCTGGGCACGTCTGATACATTTTATGGACATGGTCTGGGCATCTCCATCCGCCTGTTCTTAGGATAGAAGGCTCTTCTGTTTACAGAGTGGTTGGAAAGGATTGTGTGGTGCTTTAAAGGTCAGTGCTGGAGCTGGCTGTTCAACTCATAATACAGTGTAGCTTGGTGGGAGCTGGTATGGAAGGAGCTCGGTAAATTCACTTGTCTGGCTGCTTCCTCATACACCAGGGAAGGAAATATCTGAATTAGAAGTGGCTAAACTGTGCTTACCTGTGTTTCCTTCTGGCCTTCTGACCACTGACAAAGCTAACTTTTCACCTTGTTTTATTTCTCATATGTAATTTATTCACCTCATTCCTTTCTACCTGGCCCCATGACCCCCACAGATTAGTGCTGAATCTTGTACTTCATTGGACACTGCAGAAAATCTCAAACCCACCCTGCTGTCAGTGGGTTATTGGGAGGCATAATTCATCCAGCTGCAGATGAACAGAAGAGTCTTCCAGGCAGAGTTTCCTCCCTACCTCATTCATTACCTTGTCACTGGCTGAATCCCTGCAGTTCATCTTCGTGCTTTGTCGTTTTCCTGGGAGTCCTGGCACTTCACTTTTACCTCCAGACAAAGAGAGACCAAATCAGAAACCCCAAGCACATGCCCCCTAGCTGCCTTCTGGAGCTCTCTCTGTCTTCCCGTTGCCAGGGTCCAGTTATAGCTGTGTCACCTCTGGAATGAAAAAACTCAGGGTGGGTCTGGCTACCCACAGTTTTCACTTGGAAATCCCCCGTTTCTAACCTTGTAAGTAGCCCTGAAGGTATGTGGGGCTGCTAAAATTAAGAGTCTGACCCAGGACTGGGACAGGTGACATGACAGCTGCAAAGTGGCCTTTGCAGAGGTTGTTAATCTGACGAAGGGTGATTGAGCTGTGCCAGCCACACACGCACATCACAACTGCGGCAGTGCCTGCTGGGGATGTGATCAGAGACCCTGCCTCAGTGCAGGGACCCCTTCCCAGGGCTGTGTCCAACGTGGGCACAGCCTCAGCTGCGGGGCCATGTGTCGGGGAGGTGGCAAATCTGGGTTTAGAGCACTCTGTCCTGGGCGAAAGAGCACTGCAGCCATGTGACGCAGAGTGCTTCACAGATAGAACATTTCTTGGCTCAGTCAGAGAGGTGTGAAAAATTCAAGCTGGTGTTTGCACTGCTCTGTCCCTTCAGGGGTCTTGACTCTTCCCCAAGATTATGCTCAGTCATCCCATCTCCTTTCCCTTCTCAGCTCTCTGGAGCCATGGCTGCAGGAGTGGCCCACGCTCTTTAAGCAGGTTTGTGCTCATACACACCCCTTCTTCCACTCAGGTGCTCCTCTGACTCAGGTAATTCCTTGCTGCCAACTGCCTTGTGCCAGCCTCCTCTGCAGCCCAAAACTCAGCTCTCCTGCCACTTGGCCTCATTATACTCAAATTCTGGAAAACCAAATGTTGGCACAGGGGTGCAACCCCCCTTTGCTTTTAAAGCTCCAAATGGAGCTTCACACAGTGAATTGGGATGGGGTAGATCCTACCAGGGAGGCCATGTAAAAAACCCTGTGTCCCCAAAAGTGGATGCACTGGAGAGAGGGTGGATGAGAGGACAAGCTGTGCTGTCAGCATTGGGAACAGGCAATTGAGAGCCAGAGGGCTCAACTATCTTCCCTAATCTCATGCAGGGAGCCCGTGGCAAATTTAAACAGCAACTCAGACTTCTTGTGTCTGGATCCCAACCACAAAAGAACAGCTTTTGGTGTGATGAATGAGGAGAAAGCCCAGCACATGTGCTTTATCAGCTGTCTCGGTCTGGGACAGAGTGGATCTGGCCCCATGCAGGACATCCTGGAGCAGTGTGGGTGGGAGCTGGTGTGGGATGGGTGGGAGGCAGTGGGCCCTGGCAGGGACACATGTGACTGGTGACAAGCAGAGGAGCTGCCCCCTTTTTGTTCACAGGTGATTTCAAGGTGACTTTGAAGTGGTCTGTGGGATTTTGAGAAGCTTTGTGTGATTTCTAAGGGGAAACTTAAAGTGTCTGCCAGTGGAGACTCCAGAAGTGAAATGACCTGCCCGACAGCAAAGCTCCCGAGACAGTTCCCCTGTGGATGTAAATCAGCACTGTCCCCTTGGTCCCTTTGGAGCTACTCTGGCTCCCAGCCCGTGCTCCCAGTCATCCTCCTGGGCAGTCAGCAGCACTGGAACAAATTCAGGTGTAATTGCTTCTCACAGAGAAAAAAACCAAAACTGTAAGGAAAGGCAGCTCGCTCAGTGAGGATAAATCTAGGTCTCATTGTTTTCTTTTCCTTGAAGGAAAGTAGAGTTATGATGCAGAGGCAGCAAGATAGGAATGCCATAAAACAAGCAAACAAGGGTGGAAAAAGGTTTACCATCTCACAGCCTTTTTTTCCTACATCCTCCTTCCACACAGCAGCTATCCAAAGGGACTTGAAGAAAACCCAAGTGGAATGGCTGCATGAACAGCCTTCAAAATAGCCTGGGCTAGTTCTCATCATCGTTATGTTGGGGTTTTTTCACCAGTGCTACTCCACTGATTTTCACTGCAGTGACACAGCTGTGAAACAGGCTTAATGTAGTGAAGAATTAAACCTTATTTATCTAGATTTGTTTTTCAGAGCTGTGCTTTTCTTACAGGGAAAAAAAAAAAGTGCCTCGAGTTTAAAGGTAAGCTCCAAATCTTCACCGCAGTGTGAAGATTTGCAGATATAAATCCCATTTAGATGACTTTTATAAACCACTGAAGTGCTCCACAGCAGTAGGATTTAACCTTGGGATGTTCACTTGCTGTAATGTGATTAATGAGCCTTTCCCCATGCATAGCAGATATCTAAGCAATTTTTTGTGTATGGAAGTGGAACAATTGTCCGGCTTTACGTAAATGAGGAGCTACTTCAGTGTTTGCCCTGTGAAGAGACTTCAGTTTCAATGGGCTTCAAGATTGCACTTTTGTGTTAAGTGGAGCTGTGATCTTTTTCCAATGAGTGTTGCTATGCAGGGCCAATTTGTGACGTCCATTATTCTAAAATAAGTAACTTCTGCACAGCAGAAATATGCTCCACTTGCACTGCTAATCTCTCACACAAAGGCGTGTTTGGAAGAAAAGTTATTTATTGCAAGTAATAAATGCAGGTTCTCAAAAGCATTTATAACTTAGTCTCCAGAGCACTCCAGTTTGAAATAATTTCCTTTCAATTTTCTGAATTTTCAATCTCTTTCCTGGCTGTTTTAGACCATATATTGCATACTTAATTATTCTCCGAAGGAGAATCTCAGCCACTGAAAATGGGATGTACTTAACAAAATTCTTCATGCAAGAATCTGTTCTTCAGGGTTCAACTATGACCTGTTATACGAAGGGAAACGTGACTGTGTTAAATATGAATGTTATGTGGAAGTCTCCTGCCTCACCTACAAATGGTTATAGATCTCACCTGTGTGGTTTATGAGCTCTTCTCAGTCATTGATATAATTGTCCTTTGAATGTCCTCTGTTGGAAAATGCAAACTTGTAGTTAACACTCACCCAGTTTTTCTGAAATTACAGAGAGCTGGGGTGCAGTGGGATTTGCAGCCAGCTTGTCTGGTTTTTTATACTTTATCTTTCCCTCTAGATAAGCTGCATTGCTAAGAGCAGAGTGGTTTAAATTTGTCCCAGAAGGACCCAGAAACCTTAATTTCATTGGAAACCATGTGAGTTACCAGCTACTGAGGACTCCACTTACTTGAGGAGTTTGCATGGGTTTTTTGAGGCTGTCCTTAAGTAGGTAAAATGCAAATATATCAATATTTGGGAGGGTTCCTATGGTTAGTTTGACATTTCTTTGTAGTTTTGGCCATAAGGTGCCATGGGACTGGCAAGTGCAATTGAATAACTTCATGGCAGCAAAAAAATGAGTGTCTTGCAGTCCTGTTTAACTCCTGTGTGAGGCTGGCTAAGAGATCCCGACCCTTTTCCCTGCCCTAGCAGCAGCTGGCTGTGGCTGTGCAGCTGCACAGCTCTTGCAGTGGGACAAGGGCTGACTCCATCCTGGTTGTGCAAAGGGTTTGCATACAGGATGAACTACAGCTGCATCCCTCTCTTGTTTCATAATCATGAACGGATTTATAGTCATCCAAGTAGGTCTGAGGATAATTAGCCAAGTGGAAATGAATGTTTCTAGCAAATAATTCATGTGCTTAAAATCCCTACTTGTCCCGTGTGTTTGAGTTGCTGATGCCCCTTAGGAATGGGAGGAACTGCAGGTGTTCCTGTCATCCCTCCGCCTTTGGAAGGAGGGAGAAGTGAGAGTTCAAAGGGGGAGTTAAACCGCTTTGGTTATACTAAAGTCAGAAAAAATCTCTGTGATGTGGAAATATCCACATTTCCCTCTCATTTTCAAAATCCTTCCAGGATTTCATTCTTTCTGGCAGACTGTGTTAGTCAAAAGAGGTTTCTCTCTGTTCTCTGAAAGACCTTTTGTTTGACTGCTCTGTCATCTGAGGAAATGCTTCTCCATAACAGGTTTTCCTTGAATTGGTTTGGTTTGGTTTTTATTTTGTCTTGTAACCCACAACAAAATTTTACCAGTTTTCACGAAGTTCCCTATGGGATACAGGGCAAGCTGTGTTGACTGCATGCTCTGGGAGTGGGAAATGAAAGACAGCCAGGTTCTTAGCGAGGTGTAAAGCCTCTGTGAGACCCACGTTCAGCAACTGAGTTCACGGAGTGCAAGGAACCTGCACACGTGGCAGGTGCTGGGCTGTGAGATGGGAATTGTCCATAGCAGATTGTAGAGCACGAGTTTCCATGTGAAGCCAATCCCAAGGCATCCACACACTGCTGTTTCAGCCCGTTCTATCGTGTGTGATGTTGCATGGCTGGGATGTGCTGTTGACAGGCACAGGTACACTTACATTGCTTATGGAGGCTGCTGGGTGCCTCTGGAAGCCAGAGTTTTCTGGGGATCATTCCCTTCCCAGCAATCAGGCTGCTCTGATCACAGTTTAAAGGGAGGCTGCAAAAAAGCTGTGAACCAATCTGGAAAGTCGTGGCTTGCTTCTCTTTCACCTCCCTCCTCGGGACACGTCTCCAGTGTGAAGCTGATATTTGTGCGTGTAATGCCTGTGCCCTGGGGGAGGCACTCCTAAGTGAGTCAGGAATTTGCTGTGTGCCTGCTTAGCACACTGCTCGGCCTGCTTAGCCATGCCTGCTCGGTCCTGCCGTCCTCAATTTCCATTTGTGCCTCTGGGAAGAGAGGAGAAAGCTCTTCTCCTGGTGCTGTCACAAGTAATATGCTGTCCAGACTGGCTGCATGCAGGAAGAGAGGGAATGCCTCCCCTCCTCAGCGAGGCTTGTGCCATTCCCTGGGGTGCTGATCAGCATCCATGCTGACCTGGATACCTGGGAATGACACAGAGGACAAACCTCACTGAGGTAACTGAAAAGAAAAAATCCTTGAAGCATCATACTGCTGTCACTGGTTGTTCCAGGAGTGGCTTGAGCCCAGTGAGCAGGGGCTCCACACATGCCCATGATTATCTGCAGAATTGATGAATTCCCTCGTGCTGCCAAAGTTTGAAAGTAACTCATCAGAATGTTTTGGGGCTTGTTCTGGAGGCTGGAAATTCAGCTACGCTCCCAGAAAGCTTGAACTCTTACCAAGGGGTTGAGCTAGCAAGTATAAAGGAGGGTTCAAGTTAGTTGGCTGATCCGTAGGAGAGGTGCTCTTGTTTTTTACAGCTATTTATGCAAGAGTGTGGACACGTGTATACACACAAAGAAGAAATATGGGCCATTCCCTTGGCCTCATCCCACTTTCCATGAGCAGAAGTGTTGCCCTGGAAGCTGTAGCCATTCACGTCTCGCAATCTGCCACCTGTCAGAGCAATCTGAGATTTGCTGGTGACAACTGAGTGTAATGTCTGCCTTCCTTGCCCTGCAAATAGCTGAGGCATTCCAAGTCCCAGGCCCCTGGCCCTTGCGTCAGCTCTCCTCCCTGGGATTAGTTCAAACTCAGCCAATCACCCAGTGGCCATTTGCAGTGATTCACTCTTAGCAGGATCTTCTACACTCACCGAAACTTCAGGGGGAAAATGAGTCATTTCACACTATAGAAAGTCATATCTTGCCCTTGGTATTTCTATGTATACATGAGTGATAATCATTTATTTTTAGATCGATTTCTCCAGCATAAATGCTGCTTCCTTTGATAAAGGTCGTCTTGAGAGCCACTGCTAATATTCTGCTTATTGCAGAAAAGCTATAGGATCTCATTTATTTATTCATGCGGTTGAATGACAGGGAGCTGCAGCAGTGGCTGATTGTTGGGAGTCAGCCTGCAGACAGAGGCCCTGTTGCTAGGCTTATCTGCCCAATATGTGTTCAATAGTGCAGTGAAATCATCCCCTTTCTGGCATTTGCTCGCTGCTTGAATCACTCGGGTCTGCCTCCGAGAGCGTCTGGCGATGACGCAGAAAATCCTGGCTTTTCAGGGGAAGCCATTAGACAAGGTATTTGTCACAGTGTCCTGGAGAAGATCTTGGCACTGGATAACCAAGGCCAAGCAAAGGGATAAGGCAGAGCCTCAGGCCTCGTTAGCTCCTGTCAGCCTCCCAGGGAGCCAAGGTGTTCACCACGGCAGCTGTGGGTGGACGTGGTTTTGGTCCAAGCACACCATTGTGGCTGTGCCACTCACAGCACATCTGTGTTGGGACCTGTGGCTGGTTTGGGATGTGCCAGCCCTGATACTGCACCCAAAAGCTTCAGCTGCAGCACCCTCTGGATGACAGCCTGGCTTTTTTTGCACCTAACACAGCAGCACTCCGGCCTTGGGGACACCCGGCCTCGCCAGTCTTGCCCATGGCAGGTCCATCCCCTGCTGAATCTGTGTGAGGAGGGCAGCACAAATTCCTTGGAAATTCCCGAGGGGTCCAGCTCTTGGGCAAGCATAAACTTCCATTACCTTCTCATACATCAGCGAAGAAGGACAGGGAATACCACCTGGCCAAGAGAGGCATTTCAGAGCCCTGCCTGAAGGGACGTGGGACAACTTTCTGCTGCACTTCAATGTCTTCAGAAAGTCTCTTGAGTTTTATACACATATGTGTGTAAATGTATGTTTCCGTTCCAGATAACATGCAAATTGATATTTAAAAATACAAGTGCACGGCTGTGTGTCTCAGAGGGGAATTTTGCAAATTGTTGAGATTTTGCTTGCTGCCCCTGCATCCCCAAACTGAAGAGGATTCAGATACCATTCCATAGTGAAGTGGCTTTCAGCCCAGTCAAAGATAATTTTATTAATAAACCTAAAATAACAGCGACCTTTACATGAGGAAGTCTGTGTGGCTCAGTAGCCAGTCACTGACCACCTGGGGGAGTTACCCCTATGCCCGTCTGGCCGCTGAGCAGCCTCTCTGGAAGCAGGGATCAGTCCCTCCAGCTGCGGTGGCAGGATCCCATTTCACAGCCCCCAGCGGGGAATGTGTTCCCACAGTTTGAAGCCTGGCTCCTGGGGTTTGGGCTGTAGCCCTTGCAGAGGAGATGTGCAGTGTCCTCAGGCACAGAGGGAGGGAGCAGGGGGGAAGCTCAGCAGTGCAGGCAGAGTGTGTTGCCTGTGGATAAATTCCTGTCTCCTCCCAGGGCAGCAGGGTTGAGCTGTCTCCTGTGCCAAGCTTGGCCTGTGCCCTTCTCATCTGAGCCTCCTGCCCTGTAGCCTATATTTTTTGGGAAATTCCAAGTGCCTTTGCCCTTCTGTATGCACATGTTTCTCCCTCCCTACTCCTCTCCTGCCTCTCCCCTGGCCTCCAAGGCCAGAGTTCATCCCTGCTCTGGAGCCTCTCCCTGGGTCTTGTTCCCCAAGAAGTTCCCCAGAGGCAGTTCCCTGTGCAACCAATAAAACCTGGTCCAAACTGTGACTTGCCCTCCTTCCCATCCTCCGACTGTTAAATGCAATTTTGGATATAAACTATCCAGATTAAAGAGGCAACTGAGACATTTTACTATCATGCTGTCTCCTGAGTTAGATAAATACTATAAATTGTGGAGCCAGACTCAGCTCTGACTGAACTTTCACATCAAGCTTTAGTTTGATGTTGAAATAAGGTGACACCCCGATTTCAAGAGTACTGACTTATCCCCTATTGGTGTTTATGTAAAGAGAGTTCAGCTCATGGCCTTCTTCCTGCATCATGGAAATACTGATAGTGTGACTCCAAGTGGTGTTTTCCTTCTCTGTCTTTCACTGTTCACCAAGTGTTCACAGGGAAAACGGGGCTTGGGCAGCATCTGTGTAGGAACTGCTTGAGCAGAGATGTTACATCACTTTGGCTCAGGATGACAGAACATAATTATCAGAAAACATTTCTAAGTAACAGGCTCATTGTCCTCTCTATTTAAAATGATTTCTGGCAAATGATCATATGGCAGGCAAAAGACCAGCCACCTTCTTATGGCAGGAGAGATGTGTGTGATGAATATGCATGGCAGGGCCTGAGTGAGAATCAGGTCTGTGAGACGTCTGTCTCCTTACAGTGGAGCTTTCTTGCTACCTAACAGAGAAAATAAGGAAAACCAAGGGAACAGACAGGCTGTGCATGATGGAAGGTGTATGCCTGAAACGTGACATTCAGCGGTTTGGCCGCTTTTGCTGCAGCAGCAAAGCGTATTCTCAGCTGGCTTAGGAGAGGAAGTAAAGCAAGTACTTTGCATGCCTCCATTAGGACATATTTACGTTTTATGTGACTGGATGACATAAACTACTGGTTCTCATCTCTTTCTGGAGCTGTGAAATTTGGCTGTGTTCATGCTGCACCAGGCCTGCTGGAAGTCAGCACATCAGTGAGGATCTCTGTTGTTTGGCAACCATGGCCATAGAAATTACCAAAACAGACAGCACAGTGTAGTGCTGCTTGATATTTTCCCTGCCTGGAGTCCAGCTGCAGAGCACACTTTCCTGTTCTCCCTCTCCAACACTTCTGGCAGAGACAAAAGCTTTTCAAATCTTTTAAATTATTGATTTTGTAGTCTTCAATGTTTTTAAATCCTTCACAACTGGAACATGTTGCCCAGGGAAGTTGTGGATACTCCATCCTTGGAAGTGTTCAAGGCCAGTTTGGACAGGGCTCTGAGCAGCCTGAGATAGTGGAAGGTGTCCCTGCCCGTGGCAGGGTGTTGGAACTGGGTGATCTTTAAGGTCCCTTCCACCCCAAACCCTTCTATCATTCTGTGATGGTCCTGTGATTCTAAGGTCACCTTGCTTGACCTCTGTATGATAGAAGACTTTGAATTTTATCATCCAGTTCCAAAAACCAAGTAAGCTTTTGGTTGAAGAGCATCTTTTATGGAAGTTTTGCCAGATGAAAAGGAACCAAGTAATGGCCTTGTTAATGAGTCCCTTGCCTGACCGTGCTCGGTACTGGATGTCTGCCAGAACACTGTTTAGCTCAATTCAGTATCTCTGCTCCCTTTACCAGTCCTTTGCCTGGTTTGATAAGGAACTATCTCCACTTTGTACAGCTCCCTTGGCAAGGCACCTGGACACTTCCCTCTGGGGAGCTGGTAGAGATCCTGACTGAGCTCTAATGGATGACAACCTTTGACAGGGACCTATTCCTACTGCAGCTTGACAGATCAGGGGGTGCCTCTCTGACTGGAATTCCACAGAAGGCTCCATGGCCCTGTGTAGGCTCTTGGTCTTAGGGCTGGCCCTGGGAGGTGCTTACCTTGTCTGTGTGGTGTGAACATGCTCACCTCCCATCAAAACATCTGCTGGTGGAGGACATTCTGTGTCCCTCAGGCAACCTTGGATGATCAACTTGTGTAAAAGGAGTTTCCTGACACCTGGAGTGACCTGTCCCTGCCAGGCAAAGGGCAGCTGTGTTGACCAGGCCACCCCAAGGGTTGCCTCTTGGCCAGCCAGCAGCCAGTTTGAAGGTAATTAGGGAATCCTGGGCAAACTGCAGATGATTTGTTGGGCAGTTTTGATGGAGTAATATGAGGGAAATGGAAGGAGGGAAAGAGGACAGTATGCACTTAGAAATTATTCATGTTATTTATTTAATTACAGCTTATTTGTTGATTTTTGTTGTTGGTTTTTTTTTCTTTAAAACAACTGTGAAAGGCCTAATTGCAAAGAAGCGTGATGTATTTATCAACAGCAGAACACAGAACTGTTTGTTGAGCTGTGGCATTTTTAGCTTCTGCTCCCTTGAGCTGCTGCTGAGACATTAAGAAATACTTGTTTAGTGGCCTTAGAGTTGTGTAAATCATTTTAGTCAACAAACTTGGCTGCTCTGTCAAGTTAATGTGCCCTTAAAATGCAATAACATTAGACTGTTTTTGCAATGTTAATGTAAGTACTTTTGCTTATAAACAAGAAGCAGCTATAAAAAGGACTCAGTCAGTCCTGAGTGTGCAATAGTGCTCCTTCCACAGGGACAACCTTTTCCAGAAAAAAACCTAAATTACCATCTGGCTGAAGCCTGTGGAAATGTTTCCATTCACTTCAACCAAATCAAGATTTGGCACAACGAGAAAACAAGTTCTGGGTGTCCACATTCCCTATCTCTCCCAGATGCACAGACATGCATTTTGGCCCTCTATGTTTATTTTTAATGTAAATCCCCAAGCACTCCTAAACTCTATAATCAGAAAATGAAGGTGCAAACCCTAAAGCTCTCCCATTAGTTCAGAATCTCTTTTTTCCTATCAAGGACAGTTGCCCATGCCATGGAAGCATGTCAGCAGCTTTCCTGCTGTATGTATATCCTCTAATTTGCATAAATGTCCTTAAATTTAGGTCTCTTTTCCCATTAAAGCCCTGCTGGGGGAGGAGAACAAGAAGAAGGAGGAGGAGGACAAGGTCTCAGGACTCCAGTGGCCAGAGCAAAAAAGCAAAAGCAGAAAACAAAACAGGGAAATCTATTTCCCATTGAAAATTATCAAAATGTAAATTTTCCAGGCCCATCCCTGATGCATCCATAGTGACTGTAGAGATAAGGATAAGAGGTGTGTGTGTGAAGGCCTTGGGAGGACTGAGATAAAAAATAATAAAAAAAAACCCCAACCAAAAAAGCTGTATGCAAATGATTTCAGAGCTATTTGTGACACTGACAACATTTCTTTACTCCTGAAACAATAATGGGAATAAGGGGAGAAAGTGGGAGGAAAAAGAGGAAATGAAACAAATGGAATTTTGGCAGTAAAATATATCAGGAGCACTTAGGTACTTCTGGAAATGTTATTCAAATTTCCCAAGTAGCAGAGGCCATGGTTCAATGAGATCATAAATCAACTTTCAGGGCATTTAGCGCTGACCCAAATCCATTACAACCACGCAGCACAAGACATTGAGCTGCTACTTTGAATCCCTTTGCTGCATCTCATTCCCCAGACAACACAGCTTTGGAGGGGTTAATGTCATTAAAGCAGCTCTCATGCAGACCAGGTGCTCTGTGTCCTCCTGAAGGTGGCACGAGGCCAGGGTGATGGGGTAGAGCTGCACAGACACGGGGCCATGGGTTTGTGGCTTATGCAATGGAGAGGCAACAGTGTGAGTGTCACAGCTCACTCAGCTTTGTCCTGCCAGGGGACAGCAATGGGGCTTTGGGAAGCTCTTTGGTCCCCAACCTCCACTGAAATAAATGCATTGGGAGAGTGGGATCTTTTGAAAACCCCTCTGGGTGCCCTTACAAATGTGCCTCCTGGTGCCAAATTCCCACCAGAAACCTCTCAAATTGTGAAATTTCTCCATCATTTGCACAGACTCTCGGACATCACCTTCCCCTGTAGTCCATGCTCCCTTGGGCTGGACCAACCTGCTCATCCCCCAGGGATGCCTTTGGCTGGCACTTTGGAAGAGGCCGTCAAGAAAACTGAGGATTTACCTAATTCACAAGGGCTTCTAATTCACAAGTTCTGAGGATTTTCCTGGTTGAAGGGATGAGGAACTCAAGGAAGCTGCACCTGACTGAACCCCACCCTTCCCTGGCCAGGGTCAGGGCTGTGGAGCACAGGGAAGGCACCACTGGCAGAGCCTGGATTCAGATGTGACCCTTCAGTCTGGGACAGGCACTGTGGAGCCTCATGGAAGCTCAAAGAAAGCCTCTTTAATACCTAGCAGGAGGTGGGCAGCCTCAAGGACCTTCAGCAATCCATAGGTCTTGGAAACTGGTAGGATGTGTTTTGGGGTGCTCTGCAGAGCAATTATGTGATGAAAGGGACCTTGGGGAACTTCAAACTGAAAGAGAGTAGGAACTTTAAACTGAAAGAGAGTAGGTTTAGGTTAGATGTTGGGAAGAAATTCTGCCCTGTGAGGGTGGTGAGGCTCTGGCAGAGGTTGCCCAGAGAAGCTGGGGCTGCCCCATCCCTGGAAGTCTCCAAGGCCAGGGGCTCTGAGCAACCTGGGATAGTGGAAGGTGTCCCTGCCCATAGCAGGGGCTGGAACTGGATGATCTTTAGGGTCCCTTCCAACCCAAACCATTCTATGGTTCTATGATTCTAACTTGGTCACTGTGAGAAGCTCTAAGGACAGTGAGGCACAGAAAGAAAATACATCCTTCTGAGGAGTTTTCTAACGTGAAGCTGAAAGATTTTGCACTATGACACGCTGAGGACCTTGAAAGAAGAGGTTCAAGGCAGGAAGCAAAGCCCCCTGAGGTCAGCTGAGGTCCATAAGTGACATTACTTGGTGCTGTGTCAACGTGGCAGTGATGCAAGGTCAGGTGAGGTTGGCTCTAATGGCACACAGCTCACAGGATGCCTGGGGAGCCGACGTGAAAGGGGCACTCCAAGTTGCTAATGCCTTCATCTGGGTCAGCAGCTAATAGTCAGACACTGATTCACAGAACTTCCCTTCCCTGAGAGGTCCTGTAAATAGATGTATTTTTTTTAAACAGCGAGGAAGTGAGCAGCCCTGCTGAGGATTAAGTGCTCCCCACGTCTGACCTCAGGCATGCTGGCTTTGCCCCAGCCCAAGCTCCTCAGGCGCTCCTCTCCGGCTTTCTCCACGTTTCCCCCTCATCCTTTCCCCCATTCCCTTCTCCTCCCTCCTCTCCTCATGTTGGGACTATCCAAAATTGAATTCCTCCTGGAGTGGGGAACAAGTGTTGAAATCCCTTTTTTTCTTTTTTTTCTGTGAAATGCAATTCTTGCTCACTGGTCATCTTATTCTCAGAATATCCCCTGCTGGATGGACCCCTTGCCCCTTTCCCTGACCCCAGCTCTGCACAGCTGCACAAAGAGGTCAGTGAAGTTGCAAGAACAGCCTTCCCTCAAGGCTTGGTCTGGCCCTGAAGGCACCTCGCTGGTGCCAGTTCCTGTGCTCAGGAGATTCCTGCTCACCACAGCTCCAGCTGGCTGGCTCAGAGCTTGGCTGGAGCCCACTTGCACTTTCTGGGGGCTATTTCAGTTAGGACTTTTAAGTACTGCAAACAGTGCTCAACAAATTTCAGCAGGATCCTTTAATCACAACCATGAAATAGTACAGTTTTCAGTTCTTGAAGAAGTAGGGAGTGGGATCAAAGAAAAGCCACCTTGGACTTCCAGAGGGCAGGCTTGGGCCCGTTTAGGAGTCTGGTTGACGGAGTCCCTTGGGAGGCAGTCCTGAAGTCAAAGAGGCCCAGGAAGGCTGGAGATCCTTAAGAAGGAAATCCTAAAGGCACAGCAAGAGCAGACCATCCATCCCCATGTGCCAAAAGATGAGACAGAGGGGGAGAAGGACTGGCCTGGCTGAGCAGAGAGCTTTGGCTGGAACTCAGGGAATAAAGGAGCATTTATGACTCTTGGAAGAAGGTGCAAGCAACTCAGGAGGACTACAAGGATATTGTGAAGTCATGCAGGGAGAAAATCAGAAAGGCCAAAGCCCAAATAGAACTTAACCTGTGTACTGCTGGGAAAGACAACAACAGTTGTTTCTATAAATACATTAGCAACCAAAGGAGGGCTAAGGAGAATCTCCATCCTTTCCGGGAGGTGGGGGGAAGCATAGTGACAAAGGCTGAAATACTTAATGCCTTCTTTGCCTCAGTCTTTTGTAGTAAGACCAGTTGTGTTCTGGGTACCCTGAGATGGAAGACAGGGACAGGGAGCAGCATGAAGACCCAAAATCCAAGGGGAAATCATCAGTAACCTAGTACAAGCCATACAGGCATACACAAGTCTGTACAGGATTCATCCAAGGGTGCTGAGGGAGCTTTCCTAGCCACTTCCCATCATTTACCAGCAGTCCTGGTTAGCTGAAGAAGCCCCAGTTGACTGGAAGTCAGTAAATGTGCCATCCAGCTAAAAGGAGGGCCAGGAGGAGGATCCTGGGAACTACAGGTGTGTCAGCCTGACCTTGGTGCTGGGGAAGGTCATGAGGCAAGTCATCCCAAGTGCCATCATGTGGCACATGCAGATCAACCAGGGGATCAGGTCCAGCTGGCATGCATTTGGGAAAGGCAGGTCCTGCTTGACAAACCTGATCTTCTGTGACCAGGTGACCTGCTTAGCAGGTGAGGGAAAGGCTGTGGATACCTGGACTTCAGTAAAGACTTTGATGCCATTTCCCACAGCATTCTCCTGAAGAAACTGGCTGCTCATGGCTTGGGAAGGTGCACTCTTTGCTGGGCTAAAAACTGGCTGGATGGCCAGGTCCAGAGGTGGTGGAAATGGAGTTACATCCAGCTGGTGACCAGGCATGAGCAGGGTTCCCTGGGGCTCAGTGCTGGGGCCAGTTCTGTTCCATATCTTTATTGTCTGGATGAGGGGATTGAGGCACCCTCAGTCAGTCTGCAGCTGACCCTAAGTTGGGCAGGAGTGTTCCTCAGTGCAGGAAGGACATTGAGGGGCTGGAGCATGTCCAGAGGAAGGCAGTGGAGCTGGGGAAGGGTCTGGAGCACAGGTCTGATCAGGAGGTGCTGAAGGAGCTGGGGGTGTTTAGTCTGGAGAAGAGGAGGCTCAGGGGGAATCTTCTCACTCTCCACAACTCCCTGACAGGAGGTTGTGGCCAGGTGGGGTCAGTCTCTTCTCCCAAGTAACAAATGACAGGAGAGGAAATGATCTCAGGTTGTGCCAGGGGGAAGTTTAGGTTGGATGTTAGGAAAATTTTCTTGATGGTCAAGCATTGGAGCAGGCTGCCCAGGGAAGTGGTGGAGTCACCATCCCTGGAGGTATTTAAAGGATGTGTAGATGTGGTGGCTGGGGACATGGGTTAGTGGTGGCCTTGGTGATGCTGGGTTGGACTTGATGATCTTAGAGGTCTTTTCCAGTGGTCTCTGTTCTGTGATTCCATGATTTAGGTCTCACTATTTCCTTCTCATCCCCAATTGCTCTGCCCTCCAGAGCCCGGCCATTTCTGTAAAGGATGTGTCCTTCAGGGCAATATTTTACACCTTTCTTGATGTCTTTTATTTATCCATTAATGTAAACTCTGTCTGTGACAGGCTTTTAGCATGACTGTTTCTTTGATAAGTTGCTTAGTTCTTTTTCCTTTGGGTTTTGCCTGTAACAAAAATGATTTATCATTGGGAAGCCTTTCCTTGCCGGTTTTTCTTGCCTGTGTTTTATCCCAAATTTCCTGCCTCTTGTCCTTTTTTTTTTTCTCCTGCCTCTTTATGTGTTTGCCACTGCATCGGTCTCCTCACCCAAGCTGACATTTTTCTGGGCAAAAGAGATTATTTCCCAAACCAGGTTAGGTAGCTCAGGAAAGTAAGCAGAGTAAGCAGAATTCAGACCAGCAGAAGAACACAGCTTTATTTTATTCAGGGAGAACATTAAGATAAATCTTCCAAATCGCCCCCCTCCAAATATAAGCTGAGTTTTCTGACATAAATCAGCCAATTTAGCTGCTGTTAAAGGCTTTGTAGTATAGACAAGTGCTCCTAAATGGAGCTGGCTGAAGTGCTGGTGGTTTGACTCAGTTGCTGCACATCAGTTCGATAAGGTCACTGCTCCCCTCGTGCAGCTTTTCTGCAGGTTCCTGCAGATCCCCAAGGGAGAGATGCTCTGCAGTGAACCTTTCTGCATTTGTTGTTCTCACATCCTGGGTGTCTTCTGGCAGCACTCATCGTATGCATCATTGCTCAATTCAAGCCTCTCATGTTCTCAAGTCTCTTTACAGGCAGGGTGGGATGTGGCTGGTGGAGCTTGGGGTTGTCTGGGCTTGAGTGGAGTGAATCATCCTCACAGAGTAATCTCCCTCTGCTACTGATGCTGAACTGCTGCAAGCTGTTCCTACTCAGCAAAGCACATAAGCCAATTTCTGCTCCATTTCCATCCAGCAGAACATTTAATTGTGAATTTAATATTAAACTCATGCTCAAATCCCTTAGCTTGTTAATGGGTTTAGGTGAATGTCCACTCTACATCACTGAATGAGGCAGGGATTAATTACAAGGAGAGGGGAGCTCTGCAGAGCTGAGTTCAGGCAGAAAACTGGTACACTCCTGCCCCAAGACTTCCCTCCCCACCAGCTGTGCATCCAACAGTTTATTCCCAGGGCAAAGTGTTGATATTTTAATCTTGCTCATCAAGGGATATTTTTGTGGTGTTGGATCTGCCTGGTGAAAGGGCCTGTGAGGTGGCTCAGGACCTTGGTGAGCCTCTCAGCTCTGCTGGTGTGGGAAGGGTGATGGCACTGGGTGATATCTCATCTCATCTCATCTCATCTCATCTCATCTCATCTCATCTCATCATCTCATCTCATCTCATCTCATCTCACCTCATCTCATCCCTCTACTCACCCAGGTTTTCTCCTCTCCAGTCTCAGAGAGTAGAGATGAAGGATGCACACAAAGCACAATGGGCTGACCTGACAGCTTTCCCATAGCAGATGTCACACAAGCTCAGAAAGGGTAGAAATTGAAATAGTCACTTGCTGCAGTGTGTTTTCAGAGGGGAGGAGGTGACAACTCCCTTTGCACGCTGCACAAGAGCAGTTTGGGCGGGGCACCATGTGCCTGCTGGTCTCTGTGAAGGGGATCTTCATTTCTGTAAAGGACAGTCCTCCCTCACTGTTTACTCATTGTAGAAAATGCTGGATTGAAGATGCTTTTAGAAGCATGTTATCTTCACAAAGTCCTATAATTTAGACATATCTCTTCCTCTGTTGCAGGAGATGACATAATAATTATGAAAGCCCTGGTCCAGATGTTGTGGATGCCCCATCCCTGGAAGTGTTCAAGGCCAATTTGAATGGGGCTCTGAGCAATGTGAGATAGTGGAAGATGTCCCTGCCCATAGCAGGGGGCCTGGAACTTGGGTGATCTTTAAGGTTCTTTCCAACCCAAACCATTCTACAATTCATAAATTCTGTGATTGATGGTGTCAGTCCCTGAGTGCTGACAAAGACCACAACTCTGTGGGTGCACATCAAGCTCTCAGTCTTTGTACTTCACTTTTCCCACCTTTATAGTGGGAATAATAATAGTTGTTAACTTTATAGCAGTGTGGTATTGGCTGTGCTTAAACAGAAAGTCTGAGCACACTTGGTGGAACTCTATTTAATTGCTCCTGGATTTAAATTTGGGTTTTCCAGTGATCCCGTTCTATCCATTAGCCTGGACCCCCTCTGACATGCAGTGGCAATAGGGGACTGATCTGTGACTTCCAGGTAACAAGGGACAGGGTGAGAGGGAATGGCCTCAAGTTGCACCAGGAAGTTTAGATTGGATATGAGGAAAAATTCATCCACTGTGGAAGGGTGGCCAGGCATTGGAACAGACTGTCCAGGGAAGTGTTGGAATCACTATCCCTGGAAGTGTTAAAACATGTGGTGCTTAGCAACATGATTTAGTGGTGGACTTGGCAGCGCTGGGTTGATGGTTGGACTTGATGATTTTAAAGGTCTTTTTCAACCTTAATGATTCTATGATTCCAAGGGTGCAAATCAGAAGCCTTTCCTTGAACTGAGTGGAGTTGTGCCATTGCCAGGCTGTGGTAAGGAGAGGACGTTTATCGCAGACTGTTTTGATTCGTAGAGTGAAAACACAGAACTTAGTCATCAAAAACAGGGGTTAGTCATCAAAAACAGTTTACCTTCCTCTCAAAATATGAAAAGGCTTGAAAGTTTGGTGAGGTTTACAGGGCATTAAACAAACACTGCTATTACAATTGCCGGCATTAATTCCCATCAGGTAGCCTTCCTTCCCCATTCGAGGGGAGACTCAGAGCTCCATGTCTGCTGCCAAATGCTATGACCCTGGTGCCCATAAAAGGTTTCTGCTGTAACTGTCTTGTTATCAGCCCATCAATGTCCTGACACTTCCTAGTGATTAATCCTGTGTTGAAACAAAATTAAGTTTCCATATATTTGGCAGAGTGACCCCAGGACTTCCTATTTGGGGAATACAAAGAATAAAGCATCTGTAGCCTACAGGAAGCCAGAGTCTCTGATTTCCTGCAGAGGCAGAACAAGAACAAACAGGGAACACATTTTTCACCGTGGCAGTCGAAAGCGCACGTAAGAGCCCTGTCGGCCCCCATGATGAAAACAATTGGAAGGGGGAACATCCCTGGTCCCAAAATTATTTGTGGGTGTTTTGTTACATACACAATATGCCATTAGAAAATAGATGTAACTCAAGTTAATGTTTTTTTCCAGGTGTCTATTAAAGTTTCCCTTGGCATAGGTCTTTTGGTTTCCATCAACGAGATTGTGCTTGTCAGGCAAGTGAATTTTACTTTGCCTTTTGCTGCACTAGGCTCTCTAAATCCATTTGTAATTAGGAAAATGTAGGGGTATTTTTTTTATGGTTTTGTTTAAATGAGCCAGGCCAGATTCAGGATGATGTAAATGCCAGTGAAAGGGGCAGGAGGAGGTGATAAGGCAGCAAATCCTCCTTGGAGCCTAACTCTGACTTGTGATGAAAGGTATGTGGGGTGGTAGAGGCACCAGCCTGCCTTCTGAGGATCCCTGAGGAGAGCCACTGCTGCCTCTACAATCCAATTCAGCTGCTCTATACCCACAGAAGGAAACACTTCTGAATGCTTCCAGATTGCTGGTTATGCCTCGCACTAATGGGCATTATCAGCTTGGAATTAACCTCTCTCTGAATAATGCTTCTACCTGAATACACATAGCAGCACATGCACATAGAGATGTGTGTGTGTGTGTATGTATGGACAGAGAAAAAGCTGTTCTGTTTACCCACTGACTTTTTGGGGTTGTCTTGGTTGATGCAATGTTTCACCCAGCTCTGTCAGATGTGTCTCACTCCCATTTCCCAGGCTCGGTGGTGCTGTTGCTCCTGGTTCTTGTAAAAAGAAATGGCTTTGTTTCTGTCCTGCACAGGTACTGTGTTACCATACCCACCATGTCTCAGAACACCTTGTTTCCTATAGTTTTGCAGCAGTCAAGCCTCTTCCTGTGCTTTCTAACCAGACAGGAGTGAGAGAGAGGAGACCCAGGTAGATGCTGCCAGATGTTAGGCTTGGTCTGACTGGTGCCTGGTTAGCACAGCTGTCCTTCAGCAGGCAGAAATGGGATTCTCTGGAAAGTTGCTTGTCTCGGCGTTTTTAATAAGTGGCTGCCTGGAGGGAAAATGCAAAATGTTGCTCTCCTTGAAACCATGGGGGACTAGCTCTGAAGTTTTGGGCCTGAGAGAAGACTCAAAAGTCCAACCATGAAATTTGCCTGAAAGGGCATCTTTAACTTTTTGTTTGAGTTGTCAGCCTTGGAGTGGGTATTTCTGTAGCCCTGAAAGTACCAAGTGCCTGAGGAACACAGGGTGTGGCCCACAGGTCCTTACTGTGGTGACACTGGGATGATCATGTTATATTAAACAAGTCCCAGGAGAGCCAGAGAGAACTGTGAGTGAAGTAAGGACAAGTTTACACCACAAAATGCTTCTCACCACTGGAATTCCAGAAGCTGTGGGAATCAAAGCTGGTCTGCAGCACTGACTGGACACAGTCTAGACACATTGACTTGGCCACTGCCTGGAGTTGGTCAGCTCTTTTTCTTAATTCAGGCTCTTGTCATATGGACTTTGTTTACCCTACAGTTTGATAGAAGGCTCAAGGAGTACCTGTTTGTGCTGAAATCTGCAGGGATGTGGGGACACAGCAGGGAACACGGGCATTCACAGAGAGAGACTGGATCCACAAGACTCTCACACTGAAATTCTGTGTCTGCAGGGAGTTGGGCTGAACTACCTTTTCATTTTGTTCTCTGCCCTGAGTTTTACAAGGCACCATGTGTCCCTGTCTGTGCCAGTGGGCTGGTTAAGTCTCTTCCAATTATTCTAGAATGAGTATTGAACAGACAAATCCAGGCAGTGCTACCAGCTCTTGTGATTTTGTCAGTCTTAGAATATTTGCTTTTTGTTCTCGTGGCTTTTGCTCCTAGATTAATGAAATGAAATTGCACTCTCCACTAGCAGAAAAGAGGAGGGGAAAGAAAAGCACTCCAGGTGTCCAGTCTACCTGGCAGGGAAGCAAAGTGAGGACCTGTGGCACAGGAGCTCCCAGGCTGTCAGAACTGGGCTTGGACACATCAGCACCACGAGAGCTCCATCACTGCACCATGGATATTGCAAAAAATCCCTGCTCAATAAATCAGACTAACAAACAACTGCTTCTCTCTCTCACTGTTGCCCATCACCCTCCACGTGTTATCGCTCTTTTTTCTTACAATTTTCTTTCCTGCTGAGAGCTGCTGGTGAATTTCTCCTCTTCCAGGGGAAAGCTTGCAGTGAGAGTGCTCCCTTCCCTACACAGAGGTGCTTGGAGCCAGATGCAGCAGGGCCCAGACTGAGCCTGGGGAGAGCAGCCAAGGCAGAGCTCTGACCTCCTTGGCAGCTCTGGCCTGAAGAGAGCCCAGTGGAGAGCCCAGGGATACCAGATCCATGCAGGATCTTTCCTCAGCAAATGCGGGGTGCTGCCTGGGGGGGGGACAGGTGCCCCCAGGGGTGCCCAGCTGCCATGGGTGGGACCCACTGCTGGTGCCTCATCCTGCACAGGAGCCACGCTGCTCTGCTGTTCCTTGCAATGACACCCCTTCCCCATCAGTGAGTGCCAAGCTCCTCAGCCACCCCTTTCAACACAGATTTCCTGTATTGCACTCTCAAATCCCATGCCCTGTATGAGAGGCACATGGGACACAGCTTTTCTTGTGTTCTTTTGCCATCTGGCCATTGCCTGCAGCACAGGCTCTCTCTGCACGTGTGACTCAGCAGCCCAGATGTCCCAGATGTTTACAAACCCTTCCAGCACCCTCCCCTACCCTGAGCCTGGTGCACTTTCTTCCACAGCCCTCAGGCTGATAAGGCTAATCCTTATCACAGCAGCACTTCAGTTTTGGTCAAAAGGAGCTCTAACTCTCATGGGGGCACCTTGGCCTAAAGATTTAAAGAAAGATCTTTCTTTAAGGAAAAAGTAGATGTATTGCAAAGGTTGCTGTATACAAACTCAGATTTTCTTGTTCAGAGTGTTTATTCTTGCTTTTATTCTTCCCCTTCCTGTTAAAAACCACCATTGTCAGTGAGTTATAGACATGATGCATGTCTGGAGATGGAGAAGTCGTTTTCCTGCTGCTTCTGTTGGTCAAACCCTGCTCCTTCTGTGAGCACATCAGGTATAAGCATCCCTTTCCCTTTCTCTCTCACCAGCACAAGCTCTCCTGGCTGTGGCTCTCAGCTTCACCTGACGAAATGCAGAAATCTGAGTTCTCCTGCTTCTCTTCTACTCAGGGATAACCCCATGGAAGTCATCACCACTGATACCTAATGTGCAGCACAGATGGAAAGTGCTGTAATTCTTTTTCAGTGGTGCAACTCTCCTGACGTAATCATTACCCGAGGATTTCACCAAAATCACTGTGGTGTTGCAAAGGTGTCAGTAAACACAGAATCCCGCTGATATGTCACAGGTGATAACGTTTTCCTGATACAGCACATAAATTGCCAAGTAAGGGTTCTCTTCATTTGCATCGCTTTTACCCCAACGCAGTTTGACAATTGCAGGAGGGGTGTGGGTCTCCCGGGAGGAAGATCACCTTTGCAGCTCTTGAAATTGATGATCTCTGGGTTTCCAGCCGCTGAGTTGTGATCGTTCAGCAGAAATGAGCTCTGCACAGAGCTGATGGAGCTGCACAGCAGCGGGGTCATTAACAGGCAACGAGCAACCAGATCTTGTTTGCATCATTTCAGAGACCATTTAGAGTTGGAACTGCACAAATGAATGGCAAGATCCTTTGAGGGAAGAGCGGGTTCAACTTTCTATCCTTAGGCAATCACTAGCCTGAGCAGTTATAGGAACCCAGAGTGCCGAGAATATTTCTCTGCCTGTTTTTAAGGGTTCTTACCACCCTGAACAACACTGTTTTAGCTTCAAACCTTGGAAAAAATTGCCAACAGTCAGACAAGAACTAGAAAATACAGTGGTGTGAATTAGGTGATAGACTGCTATGTAAGATTGTCACAGGGTGAAAAATTTAGAGGTTTTAGGCTTCTCTTTGTAGTAAATAGATAAGAGTAAAAAATATCAAAATGGAGGATTGTTGTTGTTCTCTAAACCTTCTTCTCCTTCTTCTACTACTCCATATTCTGCAGTAAAAATAGTTTGGAATGATTGGATAGAAAACTCCACAGTTCCTAGTTGTGTTACTGAATAATTGGTAGGAAAGTGAAAATAATGTACGTTTTTAGTAACTCTTGGTTAAAATATCTTTAAAAGGCTGTGTAAATCTTGATAACTAGACTCACTCCTACTTTTCTTTCTTCTATGCTGTACCTGGGTCACGTTAGTGGCTCTGTTCCTCTGATAAGACTTAATAAACAACTATCTGGAAGCATTGAAACTAAAGGAAAAGTCTCAGCTTATCTTTGAAACTCCTTGCAAGGACTTTCAGCAAATTCTCTCCCATCTGGAGGGACTTGATTTATGGCACGGTTCAGTGTCAGCAGTAGTAGCAATTTTGGGTTCTCTCTGATCCATCCTCTGCCCAGTGGCAGAGAGATCAGCTCAGAGGAAGGTCTGACCTTGTTCTCTTCTCCTACCCCTCTTGCAACACCATGCAAGGGACATTCTTGCTTTGCCTTTTCACCGTGTGACCGTAGCTCTTGTACTCATTTTCACACCCCTTGGGTCTGAGGAGAAGTTGGGATTTTCTGCTTGCAGATAGAAATCCATAAATCACTTTAAAGCTTTTATCCTAGAAAAATGTGCTTTAGGAGCCAAAAAGGTTGCTGGCTCTTGTGTGAGGTTGCTTGTAGTTTATATGATGCTTGATGCAAACTGAAAAACTTTGACATTTGAATAGGGAAACTTTTGGTCTGCACTGTAAGTTTGGCTTATAGAAAGCCCTTCTGTGCTTCAAAGCTTTCCTAAGATGTCAAACATTTTGAGTTAATTAGGGTTAGGAGCCGTTTCACTGTTTGAATTCGTGACAGCAGAGAGTTAAATAAAGCTTTGCTTACAAAGTCTCTCACACATACAAAGCTGTTCAGCCTTAATTCCCGAGCTTGCTTTACGGTTTTTGGGTAAACATTGTCTCTTCTCTCAGCCTCTGTGAAGGAGCTCTTCCAGGTCTTTATTTGCCTTCCTTTCACAGCAGAGTTTGGTGGGGATTGTGCTAACTTTGCCACCAAGTCTGCAGGAAGACAAAACACTTTCTGCTTTGCACTTTCTACTTTGCAGACCTTTGAGATGATTTCTAACAGAGGGCTGGGGCTTCAAATACAATAGCAGCACTGAGATGATGAGTCAGGAGTTTACAGATGACTTCTGACAAAGCATTCAGAGCATTGAGGGAGGCTCACATCTTAAAAGTTGAAAAAAGCATTCAAGATTCAAGATTCAAGCAAAGTGATGGTGCCTTGGTTAGGTTTATGCTTGACATTTTCACTAGCCTGATAAGAATTTTGCAGAAAAGATCTGCAATCTTTAGGATTTTGTTAGAATGTAGAACATTCCTCCTTGGTTTGCTTTTTTTTTTTTAATAATCACTGAATGAGATGTTAAGGTTTTATCTACACTGGAAAAAACCACAATAAACTGTTTTAATATCAGAAAACCAAAGCAAACAGCTTCATGCAGACTCTACTATACGACATTAGAGTCTTTTATCAATTTCACTTATGCCTCTTGGCAATAGCTCACATTCAAAGTTAAATATAAAAGGTCATTTTTATACTGGGCTAGGGCTATTTCCATAGGGAAGAGATGATGGCGTAAGTGTACCATATATGTTATAAGAAACTTCTAACACTTTGAGAAGCAGACAAAGTCTTTGAGATTGCATGAGGGAGAGATTCCAGATCTAAATCTTGGCCCAAAGAGAGGCTTGAGGCTTATTCCTACAGATCAGGGCTCAGGCCCTCAGCTGGGGTAAGCTGATGCCTCTCTATTGATTTCTGAAAAGCTAAACCAATTTCCAGCAGAGGAGAATCTGCTCCAGATTTCCCAGCTGCCCTATCAAAAATCTTCTCAGAGCATTGACTGACTGGGGAAAGAAAAAGGGCCTCAGCCTGATTTGAAAGAACATAATAGACCTTTAATTTAATTGACTTAATTTTATTGGCAGCCATTGAATGGTGAAATGAAAACAGATGATATGGATGAGCAAGAAAAGGTTAGATGGGAGTAACCCATTAGTAAATATCAAGGCATCATCCTGTTGTCCTCATTTAATAAAGGAACGGGTCAGTACGTATAATCATAAACATTTTTACATTTTAGTGAAGATTTATTTGACATCATTACTAGCAGAGAGATGGATTCTTGGAACAGCAAAGGATGAAACAATCTAACAGATGAGAAGTTGGTTCCTTTTGCTGGCATGGAGTGGCACAGCTCTACAGCCTGACCTATTTAATTCCACCTTTTTAGCAGCTGAGCTATTACTTTGGACTGCTGTGGGATATTTGATATTTTTTAAAACATTTCTTTGACAAATCTTCCATACTTACATCTTCTCTTGCCGATTCAGCTTTGCTCCTGCAGGCTCCTCAGAGCCAACAGGTCTGGAGTGGCTGGACTGTGAAGCTGGACACAGGGCTCTGCAGAATGGGCCAACAAAGCCGATTTCCCACAGCCCCCCAAGCCCAGCAGAGCAGGGGAGGAGTGGGCTGCTCTGAAAACCTGCACAACACAGCTGGGACCTCATCTGGAGAAGCAGCTTCTTCTCCCCATGCCTGCTCCACATCCCAACAGTCCTATCCTGCATTCTGTGCAGCCAAGCTTTCAGCTATCTGGGCTGTCTGGAAGTCCATCCAAACAGGATTGAACAGCCCCACTAAAACCTCATCCAATGACAGGAGTACCCTGAGGGACAGAACAAATATGATATGATGTGAAAGAGAGAAAATTCCAGTTAGATGCAGGGAAACCAGACATGACTCCTCACTCAGTTCCTTATAATTTGCTAGTGGTGGGTGCCCCTTGTGCCCGAGAAGAGGAAGTTTCAACAGCATGTTGTCCAGACCAACTTTGGAAAAACTTTTCTGAATCACTACTTGCAAATAAATAATTAAACAAACTCTAAAAATAAAATTTTAAAAATGATGAAAAGCTCAGATTTTTCTTCATTTTAGATAGACTTGGTTAGAAATACAATACTCCAGGAGTTCAGACTTCTTGCAAAGATGGGACCGGGTTACCCAACATGGAGCTCCCATTGAGAAACACCAGCCTCACCTTCCATCGCTGGCACCTGCCCAAGGGCTGCCCCACTCCCTTTGCTTGTAGAGACACAGCCAAATCCTCTGTGAGCACTCTGGGCACTCAGGAAATCTCCAATATCTTACACCAACCTCCTCGCATTGGTTGCCTCAGTCCCACCCCAGTGGGTTAAGGATGCTGCTGTTGTCCCCGTGCCACAGGGAATGCTTGGGCTGTGCTGGTTTCTGCCCTGCTTTTCTTCTCTCTTCTCTCCCCATCTCCACTGAACTGCCCAAACCTGGCTCTCTGCTGCATTCGCAGCCAAACCTGAGAGGCAAAAAGGCAGAACCACCAATGGTAAAGAACATGGCAGGCCAGTGACACCGTACAGGCTGGGATGGCCCTCCATGGAGCTGATCACACAGCAGCAACTTATTTTTCCAATGATCCTGCCTTTTCTCCCAATATCTTTCCCTTGGGTTTAATGAGCAGAGCTCCCACTGTATGCTGGCTTACAGAGAGCTCACAAAAATCAGTGTTCATCCTTCGGTGTCATGACCAGGAGTGAGGAGAGGGTATGTATGGCTCTGGTTTTGGGGAGAGACACTGGCAGCTCCTCTTGTCCCTGAGCAATGGTGAGTTACAGGTGTATCTCTCCTCTTGGGGGACAGCACTGTGGAGGCCAGAGGTATGTGATGTCAAGGTGGCCCCTCTAATACTGCATTCCCACAGGGCGTAGCAGAATATACCTGCTGTAAGACTGGGTATCAGAATGAGCCAGTTTCACCTGAAAGTCCAAACACTTTCTCTAGACATAACCCCAAATACAGCCCCTTCCCCTAAAGAAAACCCCAAATACAACCAGCCCCATTTCAAATATTTCAGTTTTCAGCACTTTTCAACAACAACAACAACAAAGAGGTGAAAATAATTAAGGTCTTCCTGGGAAACTAATTCTTAGTGAAATTTTTTGGTCTGGCCCAGAACAGAACATCTTGCAGGGGATCTCCCTGTTTGAATCCCAGCACCGGCACCAGCCTGTGACTCAGAATCAGGACTACTTTTCTTGGCTCCCAGGACTCTTGAAAACTGCCTAAGCACCACAGACTGTGCCTGGTGCAGGGTGGGCTCCACAGAGGGAGGGCTGTTCCCTGCACTGCGCCCTGCTACAGAGGAAAAGCAGCTTGTATCTTCACACGTTTTGCCTGGCAGGCATTTCAAAGGCTTCTCCTCTGAATCAGGGCTGCAGGCACTGCCTACATTTCCTCTTCGCAGAAATTGGCAGGTTGAACTGTGCAAAATTCCTTAATCCTGTTTATCTGCTGTCTCCTTCCAAAGAGGCACAATGCTCCCGTGGCCTCTCTGAGCTTTCCTCTACTCCATTACCAGAGTTACATTTGCCCATTGGAAGCCCAAACACAGGCAGGATGAGAGCAAGGCAACCAACAGCCCCTCAGCACACCAGAATTTGGGATTTTAGTGTGCAGTAAGGCAGGCAAGTGCAAAGGTACTGTGCCTATTTAGCCTTTTGTGGACTAATGAAGTCCACAGTGTCCAGGGCAGATGCTGCGTACATAAAAATTATCCATTCTGAGCTACAAGTTCAAAACTATGACCTTAAGGGAGAAGCAGTGGACATCACACTCCTCCTTGCCTGTTCCTCCTTCCCTGCAGTCCTGAGGGGCAGGAGGAGAGTGGATTGAGGCAAGGGAGCCAGGGTTACCTGTCTTCTGAGCCAAAGTCTTGATCTCAGTGCCCTGAGCTGCTCGATGCAGGGAAGCTGCTCTGTGCAGCTGAACTTTGTATCCCTGAGGGCAAGGAGAAAATAAATCAGCTCTGTCCTTAACCTTTTGCACAGGAAAATCACTTCTCTGCTTGCCAGGGAGGAGCACAGGTCTGGTGCTCAGGGGTTCTGCTGGACTAGTTCTGGGGTGTCCATGAGGGATAGAGAGTGGCCTGGGGGGCTGAGCAGGGGCTGAGGTGGGATGGTGACACTGGGTCAGGTTACAAAGGTAGGAAGTGAGGCACTGCTGGAGTGGAGGAAGAGGAAATGCTCAGGCAAGGTGTAAGGCCCCAGTCAACCAGCTTGATGAGCCTTTTAAAAAGGCTTACAGTGGTTTGTGTAGTCTGAGTTGGATGCACAGGAGAAATACCAATGAGATATTCTCAAGAGGTCAAAACAACACAAAAGACTTTACTGACAAACTTTAGAAAATCAGTGAATGTTTGGCAAAAGGTTTAGTACAACATTCAATCAACATAAAACACTCTCACAGCATTAACTTGGCACGTTCAACTTAGTGGACTTTAAACCCGTTTGATTTTAAGTTACTCAAAGTATTCCAAGAAGAGGAAATTATAAGAAGAAGGAGAAAGAGAGAGAGACAGAAAAGATATAGAAAAGCACACATATAGCTACCAACTCCTGGGTTCCAGCGATGATAGAGACTCCAAGGACAGGTAAGATCTAGATAAACATGATGGCCTCGTGTTCAGCCTTAAATACCCCTTGGCCTTCATGGGCCCTTCTCCCAGGTGGGGATTCCAGTCATTTGGCCATTCAGGAGCTGGGTCAGGGGCTCCAGGGGCAGGTGTGGAGCATTGCCTCCATGGTGCCCTTGACTGGCACCACTGCAGGGCTGGGATGCAGGCTCCAGAGGGGTGGGGTGTGCGGAGCAGGGCACTGCCCCGCCAGGCCCCTGCCCCACACACCTGCACCCCAAAATGTCTCAAGGTATCAATCTTTCCAGTCTCTGACACAAGGGCAGCATGAAGGAGGAGGAGGAGGAGAGAGGAGGGTCTCCCTTTTGGGAATGGCCCAAGCCCTGTGGCACCGGGAGCGATGCTCACCTCTTCGGCTGGGACTGGAGTGAGGAACCTGCACCGGCTGCTGTGGGTGAGGGCGTGTGAAAGCCCTTGGCGTGCTGGTGTCTCATCCCTCTCCCCTCCTGTTGTGTGCAGGTGTCCCTCACTCCATGAGGTCCGTGATGGGGGTCCAGTGATGACCTCAAGGTCCGGATCCTGCTGATGAGTGCCTCAGGGACTGGCACATGGCTGCGGAGCAGTCCCAGAGCAGGGCTGGTGGCACACACATGTCCAGCCGGTGTTGGTGCCGAAATCTTGGGCTTTGTGACCTGAGTGCAACGTTTGTGTGTGGGTATTGACTGAGCCAGGATCCTGCCTGGATATGATTCACCTTCCTTCCCCCTCAAGGGAGGTACATTTGGGGACCTATGACCAGGCTGGCAGCAGCTCTGTCTCTCGTGGGGCTAAGGTGGGAGGTCACCTCAAGCTCATTTCTAAAGTCAGCCTCTTTCTGTTATTTATGACATAATTTTGCGTAATGAGGGTTGCTCGTGAGCTTGTTCTCTAGGATGGCAAACTGAAGGACCATATGTCATGGTTTGGACTGCCAACACATCAACATTGCAGTCATTTGCAGACTGTTTTATATTTCTTTGATTTGGGAGTCTGTGTAATTAGCTCCCCAGAACAGCCGGGTAGAGGAAACGTGGTCTGTTATTTAGGCAGAATTAACATCCTTGTTCTCTGCATTGTGATCCTTAGTTTCCTAGTGCTGCTGCCAGAGCAGTGGAGAGATCACTGCTGAGACATTCATTCTTTGAGCCTGCCTTCGTTGCAAAACTATTTCTGCTCCTTTTCTAGGCTATCCCAATGACCTACAACTGGCACAAGACGTGCTGACGCTGTAATTAGTAAGTACCCTCTGCAAGTGGCAGCAAAAGATTTATAGCCACCATTGGAGGCTTTGCTTTCAGCAAAAGGAGAAGCACCAAAGAGTTTGTTGCTGTTTACTGCATTTTTCTGCAGATTCCCAGCAGGGTCCAGCCAGCATTTTGTACTGCAGGCCTGGTAAATAAATCTTTACTGACCTGTTGTGGCAGAAGCCACGTATGAATGTGCTGGTGGGGCAGGAGTTATGTTATTTTAGTAGGTTAACAAACCCATACAGGCTTCTGCACTGTTAGCATTTGGCCTCCTACCAGGACTATGATCATTCTGTTACGCTTTCCATTCCTATCCAGTGGTTTATGCAGGTTGGTTTTCAGCAGTGCCTGTGTACAGCCAAAAAGCAGGAGAGATGCCAAATGGCCTCCCAGACACTTGTGCTTTGGAGAGGGCTCTGCCCCCAGGGAGAGAGGGAGGGCAGTGAGAAACAAGGATATCAAAGACAATTTCATTCCCATATTTGCCCTGGCCAGGCAAAGAAGAGAATTTATCCTATTTGAGAGACCAGTATAAAGTCACCATTTTCCAAGGAACAGAGAATCCATGGTGCACAGGCCTGTGCAGGGGTGAGGAAGGAAGAGGGCGAGAGAGCTGGGTGGTTAGGGGTGCTCACCCAACTTTAGCACAAGCACAAACCTAACCTGAGGGCGTAACTTGAAATCTGTGGTGCACGTGCAAGGAAAAAGGAGCTTGTTTTTTGCCATTGCAAGTGGAATGTCTTCCAAAGGATTACCAGCACCATACTGTGTCTAGTGCTTGATTGGCCTCAGTCAAGAGAGCTTGGCCAGAGCTGTTGCTGGTGTTTGGACACCTCACTCCTCCTCTTTCTTTCTCACCCCTGCAGAGGTTTGTGCACCCATGGATTCTCTGTTGCTTAGAAAATTGGTCTCTAAAATAGGAAAATTTCTCTTCTTTGCGTGGCCTGAGAAACTGTTACAGGAATGATATCTTTGATATCATTGCCTCCAAATAAATTCAGTCAAAATTGGCCAGTAAGTTCAAAAGTTATTAAAGTCAGGGGGAGGGGTGCAAAGTTATTTGTTTATGTAGGAAAACATGCAGAAGGCGGTAATGTGTGTGTCACAGAGGAAAAATAGAAATGACTATTTGCAATCCCAGCATGCTGTAACTCATCTCCCCTTCCATATCTTCTCTTCCACATGTAAAACACATGTTTTAACTGATCATTTCATCTCCTATTCACCACTTCTGCTCCCTTGGCCAGCTCCACAGACAGCATGGACAGACTCCTTGGGTCATTTTGAATGCCTTCCTCTTCCCAGATGCTTTTTCTCCTTGGGATACCCATCCTCACTGCCTGGAGGATGAACTGAACACTTAGTTCCTCATCTACAAATGCAGCCAGGTTAGAACAGGGGCAGTTTGCCAGGTCCTAACCCATGGCCCTGGCTCACACTGCACCAGATCTGCTCTCCCAGGGATCCCCTTGTCCCGCTGAAGGGCGCTGTGGCCCCGCTGGATGGTTGGATGCAGCGCTGGGTGCGATAGCCGGGGACAGAGCCAAAGTCAGGTCAGCTGGATGAGCTGGAACACATCCCCTGGGAAGCGCCTGACTGGGCTGCAGTAGCTGGCCTGGAGCTGACTCTCAGACTCATGGTGTTTCAGTCAGGGGGATGCTATTTCCATGATCCTTCTGCAGATTCGATGTAATTTTGGCCTTGCTCCCATTGACGTTGTGGCCGTAGCTCTGGACATCAGCTGGCCACAGCCTCTCCTCCTGCTCACCTCCTTTCTGCTGCCTTTTGCCTCGCTGTCCTCAGCCCTGGGTTCTGGGCTTTGCTTTCATTTGGGAAAGGTCTCAACAAACTCCTTCTGCCTTCAGTTACTCCACCTCCCTTCTTCTCCCTTGTGTTGCTACTTTGGTTCATAAACTTGAGGTGTTTTCAAAGTATTTTTTTGTTATTTAGTCCTGTTTCTAGAGGTGTTTTGAGGAGCTTGAGGTGGCCACGCCTCCTGCTGAGAATTATTGCTTCCCTCAGCCACCATCCCTGTTTCAGTCCATTTCTTTTCCATTTGTCTGCCACTTAACCATCCAAAAGTTTGGGCAGCTGTAGTGGTATGACCAGGCTGGAATTTGACTCCTGAAAAGGCTTTGGAAAGAGTTGGATTCTGGGTTCATTGGGAATTCAGTTGATCACTAGAATAGGAAGGGGAATTACTTGCTGTGACCCAGAGGATGGCATTGTGTTTGTAAATAGAGTGAAAGGCAAGAAGCATTAATTGTGATGCATTAACTTGTTTGACCGGAATCTGCTTGGAAGATATAGAGGTTTTGGTAAATTTTTTGGTAGGAATGAGGTTGCTGCTGATACCTATTTATAAATGACTGTGACCCTGAAGGTTTCTGGCAAGATGTTTGCCAAGTCACTGGTATTCCGTGGACATTCATGTAAATGAGTTGGCATTTTCCCAATGATAAAAGGCCAGCTCCAATATAGAATCATAGTATTACAGAATCATTTGAGTTGAAAAGATCATTGAGTCCATCCATCTGATCTCTTTCTGACTACATGTTGCAGGATATTTGCAAATGAATGTAGAAAATAGATGTCTGGGGTCATAAAAGGGCATGTTTGAAAGATTGTTTCTGGGGCTTTTCCCAGGGTGATACTGGTCTGCCAAGCAATGGAGGCTGTGAGCATGGAGCTGATAGCAACTCACTAATGTGGTTTGTTTAGTAAAAAAGCCCCCTTTGAGTCAGTGGTTAAAAAGCTCTCTCTTCCCTTGGCTTCTGCTGGAGTCAGCCTGTGACTTTCAGTAATAATTTTTATCTGTGTGTTAAGAATTTAACCTCAAAAGCATAACTGGACTGCATTAATTAAGCTTTATCTAATCTCTAGCTAAACTGACAGTCAACAAACAAACACAGCTTTCCCAGCATGGCATTGCCTTGTGTTTACGTGATCCAGAGCACAGTTTCACCTCCTGGGCAGAAAGGTGTTCCCCAGTCATTGTGTGGTGCACTTTCTGGGAGGAATGAATCCCCTCCTTACAGCGTATCTATGTCAACCATAAAATATCTCTAAGCCTCTTGTTCCAGGAAATATGGGGGAGAGAAAGAGATCCTTTTGGACTGCATGGCATCCTCCAAGCATCCACAGGGTATGACACCTCATAAAGTGCTCAGTTTGTAAGATCTGATCTTATTCTGCAGTTTTATATTTCCCTTGTTGCTGGGTCTACTCAACATACTGCCTCTGAGGAAGGTATGGATATCCACTTCCATCACATCCAAGCTGGAAAATATTACTAAACCCATGTCTTACATAGTGCTGTGAGTACATCCCCAGGACTGATCAAGACTGAAGTTGGTTTGCTATTTGTTGACAGCGTAGGCCAGATGGGCATTTTGGATTGGAATGGAATGGAAGGCAAGAAATGAGGTAGTGACTATTAATACATACTTTAGTGGGTGTCTGTGCATGTTTTCAAGGAATACCAAGCTGCTATCACAACTGTTTTCATTAAAACTAAGCACATAAGGATGTTATGTTTTCACAGTAGGATTCTTAGGTTCTTTTTCTCTCTGAGACAATCTCACTGTTGTCCACATCTGAACACAAATATCCCATTCCAGCCTGATTTTAGTTCAGAAGGAGAGTCATGAAAAATCTGGTTAACTCAGGTGTTCTCACTGTCTGTGAGCTCCAGGGAGGCAAAGGCATCTGGTCTTTCCCTGTCTTTCCCTTTCTAGAGTCAGAACTGAGCAGCTCTGCTCCAGGAAGAGAGACAGAGAGAAAAAAGGAAATGTGCAATAGTAAGCCCCATGGGTGTTAAGAGAGCTATGAGAGGACCTGAAACCATAAATGAAAAATCCCTCCTGGCTCAGGAGGAGGTGCATCACCTCCTTCCAATGAGTTTTCACCCTTGAAATCTTCCATGGGAAGAAATGCAGAAGGAAAAACCTTTTCACTTGTACATAGCGGGGTGCCAGCAAGTGGCAGCAGCTCCCTGCCTGACAAAGAGGCTGTCCACATCTCACATCCTCTGCCTGCTCCCTTGTTTGTCTGAAAACAAAGCAGCAAAAAAATGTGCACACCAGAAGCTCTTCTGACACTGCTGGAGCAGCTTAGCCCAGGTCTGGCTCGAGGGGCTGCAAGAGGTGAACAGAAAGCTGGGGGAGAAATCCTGCTCTGATCTCCGTGTGGAGAGGTCCAAGGGAATCAAGCAGGGTAGAGGAAAGGAGGAATGTGGGGTTTAGGAAATGCAAAATTCCCTTTTTGCAGGAGGAGCTCCTGTTGCTGTTCTGGTTTCTGTGTCTTCAATCATCAAATGCAGCTTTTGTCTTTCGATAGGGCGAGGAGGAAAGTAGTGTACAATGGTGTTCTGACAGCCTGGCACACCCCAGTTCTGTGGTTTAAAGCTTTCTTTGTGCTGAATTTGTTCTTGTAGTGCTAATGACCAGGTTGCCATAAATAGCCACTAAATGGGTCTGACACAGTAAAGGAAAGTGAAGGTCAGTGTTGGCTCTTGTGTTGTATTTTAGATCTCTGTATCAAAGAAATTCATAAGGAAGGGGAAGGTGCGTTTTCAACTTGGCTTTCCTTTTAGATACAGAGGGGGAAACTGAGGCATGAGAGCAATTGCTTGTCAGAGCAGGATGGGGATGAGAATGGAGGTGGGCTCTGACTGATGTTCTGCAAGGTCACAGCCGAGCAGTAAATTACTACCATGTAGGGCAAAATTAACTCCCTACTGAAATCAAAGGCAAATCTGGCATTGAATTCAGCAGAGGCACGACTTTGCCTGCAGCCCAGCTTGAGCAGCCTAAGCTTTGAGCCAAGTATCCCAAACGAAATGCCTGTATGGGGAAGGAAGGTAGGTGTATTTGGGATGCTGGGATGAAGGTGCTGTGCTGGCCACCAGCAGGGATGGAAGGGGACATGGAAGGTGCTTGTGTGTGAAAGCAGGTGCTAGACTGCATGGCCCAGACAGAGCTGATACCTCATTTAAGGGTCCCAGCACCTGACAATGTGTTTTCTTGATGGCTTGGCACTGAGCCTGGTACCCTGAGGGGACATCACCCTTTTCATGGGTGCCAAATGGGTGAGAAATGTGTCCCTGTGAGGAGCTGAAGTGCCCTCTCTCTCTGTCTCACTAACAGGTGCAATGCCTGTCTTGCACCTTGTGTGGGGAGCAAGTCACGGGGCATTTTTAAAGATGGGCAGTGCCAGAGGTTTGGTGGCTGCATTTCCTATAGCTGCCCTAAGCCAGGCTTTGAATGTTACAGCTTGAGCACTGAACCACACCACTCCTTGGATGTACCAGACCTCACAAGCTCAATTATGCCCCCAAAACTTGGGGAATTTAGGATGTGTTTCCCTTTTCAAGCTGCCACAACAGCGAGGCCATCAGGTCTACAAGTGTCCAAACTGGTATGCATTTCACTAAGTGGGGATAAGCCAGAGCCTAGCTTGGATGCAATCCCTTAGTAAGACTGTGGTGGCACAAAAATAACAAATGAGGCAGGGCAGAATCCCTCCGAGACTGAAAAAAACTCTTCTGGATTCCAGTGGTCGGATGGGTGGGAGAGCAGGGCACAGTGCAGCACCACTAGGGAACACCAGCTCTGCTCCCAGTGGCTGCGGGTGCCAGAGGGTTCCTGGATATCTCCTGCAAAATCCAGTACAGTTCCTACCTAAGGAGGTTGGTTTTCACTTCAAGGCTGTGTGAGACCGTTCTGGGTTGGCAATGCTGGCACAGGCCCCACTGCCACACTTTGGGGACAGCATTGGCACCACTCCCAGGGCTTTGTGGGGCTGGGCAGAAGCCAGCCTCACTGGTGTTGCTGCAAAGGGGCTCATGGATGGGCAAGGGACACGGAGCTGTCTCATGGAGAGCTGGCAGCTGCTTTATTACATGGTGACCACAGCACTTTGTACCGGGGGGAGGACACAGATATGACAGGTTACAGTCGTGGGGGCAATGCCAGACAGTGGTGGCATCTACCAGCCCCTGAGGATCTGTGTTTAGTTTGCAGCAGCTCAGGAAATACTCCAAAGAGAAGACAGAGAGGGAGTAGTTGTCCTGCAAAGGAGGCTGTGGCTGTGCTAAGAGGGTCGAGCTCATTTCTGGGCAAATCTCAGCAGCCACTTCAGTCCATGTGCTTGTGAAACACCCTGTACCAGCTGGCCAGCCCCAGAGTGACCTGTTCCTCTTCTCTTTCTAAGAAATGACCCCTTCCTTTAGACATCTCTGTTTTTCCCTACCACCTGTGCATGCCCAGAGCTTCCCTGCCTGTCATCAGCCACTGTCAGGGGCTCGGGTGACAGAAGCTGAGCCTGAGAAGGCATTTTCCAGAACAAGCTACTGCCCAGTACAGAACCCTCTTTCCAAGTGGGACAGGCTGGGTTGGAGCCCAGGGAATGACCTTTTCTGTGTGGCATTCTCGCACGTTGTGTGACCTGATGTCACTCAGCTGCCAGGCAGTGTGGTGATGTTGCAGTCCTCCCCAAAACCCAAATTCAGGCACTGCTGGTAAACCACACAGGATGCCAACCAAATTTTGCCATTCTTCACTTAATGTTGCTTAGGGTGAAAGTATTTGACCTTAAATTACTCTTCTTTTTTTTGAGAAAGGACCTTGTTTCTCAGGAAAGATGGGTTTGACTCTTTGGTTTTGGAATGAATCTGGTATGAATCCCCACATGGTTTCATGCTGCCTGTCCTTCCCACCCAAACAGGGGCACTTCTGTAGTGGCTGGCATCAGACGTCTGCCATTCAGGTAGGGAGCCTGAACCCTGCTCTGTGCTCTCAGATTGGGTTCAGGCAGCCACCCAGGAGCTGGGACCCTCCTGGCTGCAGAGCTGTGTACCCAGTGAAAATTGAGTTTACCACAGGCTGGTAAACAGCTCTGTTTAACACGTCAGCTCAAGTGGGAGACAATCCAGTGTGAAATGAGATGAAAACTCATCTTTTCCACTGAGATGAACTGAAATCACTTCTTTTCCACTATCTTGCTTCATCCTGATACTACTCAGCCTGGCTTGAGCCCGTGCTAATCTCTAGAAGGGGTGAAATGCAAAGAGGTAGAAAATAAAGCTCTCAAGCTGCCACTGCAAAACTCAACTCCCTGACCTCACCTTTAGCAGGCTTCTTGCTACCACTGCAAAGAAGCAGAGAAGAATCTCAGAATCCCAGAATGATTTGGGATGGAAGGGACGTTAAAGATCATCCAGTTCCAACCCCCGTACCATGGGCAGGGACACCTTCCACTATCCCAGGTTGCTCAGAGCCTCATCCAATCTGGCCTTGGACACTTCCAGGAATGGGGCAGCCACAACTTCCAGGGCAACCTTTCCCAGTGCCTTACCACCCTCACAGCAAAGAATTTCTTCCTAATATTTCATCTAAGCCAGTTTGAAGCCATTCCCCCATGCCCTTGTCAAAACTATCCCTTTATCTGTAGGCTCCCTTTGGGTACTGGAAGGCAGCAAAATGTAACACATCTTCCTCCTAATTGCCCTGCCTGCCTTGTGGGTTGTAACACAACAGGTTTCTTTTGCTTTGGGCATCATAGAAATAAGATGGAAATGACAGACATCTTTGATAGAATTGTAAAGATGAGAATACTCAGAAAATCAACAGAGTAAGTCAAAAATTCAAAACCACCTTCCAGAGAACTGCACTCAAGGATTTAGGATCTGTTGTTGCTCCAGTCAAAGGTAAGTTTTTGGACTTAATAAAGAATAAAATAAAAAGCATCCAGCTAAATAAAATAACATGACTTTTGGAATCCATGTGGTCAAACGATAGTATTCAGTGTTAGTATTTTGACCTAAAAGAAATCAGTGAATAAAATGTTCATTTTATTTATATGGCAAATTTCTAATATTTACAAGTCTTGCTTTCCAAAGTCAGCTCAACTACTGGGAAGAAAGTTTTCTTGTTTCTTTAATTTTTCGCTGCTTTACCTTGTGCAAATTCTGTCTGCAGCTTTTTACTTTTCAGTGCTAATGATGGCTCTCTAAGCAACCTAGCTGGGCTCTGAGAATGCAGGTGGGGTTTGTAACAGGAGCAGTTTAGCAGACCTTCCTCCTGACCTCCTGATGCAATTAGCTGTGGTCTTGCTGTGCTCAGAGAATCCCCTCTGAGTGCAGCTGCAGTGAACAAGCAGAAATTTCTGAGGCAGCACAAACTTGCAAGCCCTTCCACAAGATTGTCAAATGACAGCAGGTTTTAAGTATGTAATGAGAAGCACGGGTTCACTGACTAAGCATCCCTAAAGGGACTGCTGCTTAATTCTTTCGTACATGGCGCCCTCTCACCCTGCTCTGAAGGAGCAGGAGGAGGCAAATGTGCTCCATAATTGAGAGGAAGGTTGATTTACTGCTAAATGAGAGTAATAAGGACTTTGCCTTCTTACTGATCTGCCTGCAGAAGATCAAGCAGGCTGCTCTGTATAATCCTCGGTTTGTCTCCACTCCTTTCTTTTGGGAGGACAGAGAGAGCTCCCACTCAGCACACAGCAGTGGGAATTAAGCTCCTGCACCTAAGCAAGCCCATTCCCCTCAGGATTAGCAGCTCTGGCTGTCACAGCTCCACAGCAGGACATGCACATGAGTGCATTAAGGTAACCCAGAGGGTTTTCCATGTAGACAGCACAGGGGCAGGGGATAGTTTGAGTACCAAAGTCCTGCCCAGGTTTGTACAATCCATGCTAGCAAGCTCGTGTTAGTGTTTCACTGATACCTCTATCTAGGCTGGGTTTTATGAGACCACCATGTGTGTACGTACGGAGCTGCATTCCATCACACCTCCTGCCTGCAGCCATCACCCCGGCATCGTGCCAGTGCCTCCCTGGAATCTCCCTGGCATCAGCTCTGCATCAGCTCTGCATCACCCCTGCATCACCCTGGCATTCCAGCGACTGCAGATGACTGCATTATTTCCCCGGATGCTGGGAATGTCCTCAGAGCTGAACTAGTGGCAGCTGGTTTGGGATACTGTGAATTCCTCATGCTCATGCCCTCTTTTGTCTCCTGCCCTGCCTTGTCTCTGCCCCTGCCCTCTTGTTCTGTGGCAAGGGGGCTACATAGCAGAGGAAGCATCACATGGATTTGTCTGGCAGGTTTGTAATGAGAGGAGTGTGATGACCCTGCACATTCATCAGATGGTTGTTTTCAGCCTGGACCCATCTGTGATGTTTTTATAATTTTTTTCTCCCTCTGCTCAGGCTGCTCCGGGAGAAGTGGCACGTAGGCACATACGTCCTTGCGCACACTATACTTGTATAAACTCCATCAGGAAGTCATCTGGCCAAACTTTCCAGAGCTCTGCTTTTAACTCTTCCCTAGCCAGGCTGTCCTATGAGCCAGGGGATTTCCAGGGAGCGTGGTCATGTGCATTTATCCCCCTGTTGCATTGACTGATTCCCACCGCTGTCCTTCCTACAAGCCCCGAGCTACACGTGGATGAGCAGCTTTTGCACACATCCTACTCGGTGTTCCCACCAGAAAGAAGCCCCTTTAGCTGTGCTCATGCACTCGTGCACCCACAGGGCTTTGCAGTAAAACACTGCCTTGGCTTTTCTGGAAGGTGAAGTAGCAAAATCAGTTACCAAAAAGTGCCCCAGCGGGGCAGGAGGAAAGAGTGTTTGTGGGATAAAGCTGTTGGTGGGGGTAATTCTCCCTTGCAGTTGTTATTTCAGAAGTCCATCCTCACCAGGCACACGAGTAGCAAAGGAAGTTCTCACAGCCCTAAAATGTTTGCTGTGGTCAAGGAAAGATTTAAAAAACACAGCCCCTTCAGAAGTGACCCTGTGTTCAATGAGGACGTGTCTCACTGTGCGTCCCACTCTGCACAATTAAACACCCACCAATATGCACAGAGATGTTTCAAAGGGCTGAGAAAATCCCTGTGAGATGGCTCACGTAGCAGAAAGGCTGCTGCTCCTCCCCAAGACGTGTGTGGATTAACAGCTACCCTAATTGTTAAAGGCAAAATAAGACAACCCATTTTGTTAGTGCCCGCTGACAGGTTTCAATGGCTCTGACAACATTTATCCCTAGAAGCATTCCAGAAATGACTGGATGTGGCACTCAGTGCTGTGGTTTAGTTGACAAGGTGGTGATTGATCAAAGGTTGGACTCAATGATCTCAGAGGTCTTTTCCAGCCCTAATAATTCTGTGATTCTATTCCATTTTGGAGCCTACTGCACAGGAGTGAATAACTGGAATTGCTGGAAACGTTATCCTCTGCTAATGGGCATGGAGCAGGGATGTCTGAGCTCATTTGCTGTTTGGCCAATGGCTTCAGCCACTTTTTGCTCATTCTTGCCATGGAGTGAAGACAAAATATGTGTCAGATCAGTGCTGGAGATGTGCCACCAATGGCAATGCTGCCTCTCTTGACTTCCACCGCTATAACCAGCCCAGAATGTAACCATGTATCCATGAAGTTGTTCGCAGGCATTTGTCCCTGCTTTATTGTGTATTAATCTTCTCCAGTGTTACAAAACCATGACATGGTACAATAGATAGTACAGGTCTTGATTTTTCTCCTGGGTGCACAGGATGAAAAATAAGAAAGTGACTTAATTAAAGTTAATTCGGTTATCCTGCTGTTAATTTTGCCTTCTCTGTCAGATTTATGGGCATCTGTATGGAATAGAGGGGTGTGAGTTTACACTCAGCCTCCCTCAGACAGCTGTGGAACAGAAGGGATTCTACCACCAGAAATCTCCAAAAATTTAGGTATGTCTTTGATAACAGACTCATGCAGATATGTTTCTTTTCTCAAACAGCTGTTTATGTGCCACAAACAGCAAAGGAGCCTCTGTTTGTCAGTCTCCTGAACTTCATGAGGTACAAACCACGACTGCTCACTGACTGGAGTCAGGGGTATTTATAATTTTCTTTGGTCACCTCCTCGCCTGCAGTTGGAGGAATCAAGCAAGCTTTCATGGTCCCTCAAGGAGGTGGAGAAGCTCTGAGAGCTGAGGAACAAGCAGGCTTTTGACCATGTGTGGTGTTTTTCTTTTCTCTTAATTTCTGTCTTCAGGTCTTTTGTAAACGTGGGTCGTTCCTCTGTCTCAGCAACTGGAGGATCATAACTCTAATTTCTGCCCCTCTACTCTCAGGAGACTCCACCTGCATCCAGTTCTGGAGTCCTCAGCACATGAAGAACAATGACCTGTTGGGAGTGAGTCCAGAGGAGGAACATGAAGATGATGAGAGGGATGGAGCACATTTCCTATGAGGAAAGGCTGAGAGAGATGGAGTTGTTTAGCCTGGAAAAGGAAGGCTTTGGGGTTCCCTAATTGCAGACTTGCAGTGCCTAAAGGGGCAGAGATTTGCCTTCTGATTTTAATGCACTGCATATTCATCATGTGTGGATTGTTCTCAAAATGTCTGGCAAACAAGACCAACCTGTACAGCTCGGGGAACTTGAGCAGGGCTGCGAGTTGACAATGGCATCTTGTGTGGCCCCTGGCCAGAGCTGAGACTACCACCCTGGTCACTCCAGGGTCTGGTTATTTAGCCTGTCTCAGAACTCCCCAGGATAAGTCAGCACAAGGATAAATCCCTTCTCACCAAGCTTTGAACCTAAACAGCAGGAAGAAACTGGCTCATTTCTGCCTCAAATCCTATATGGCTGCTGTGTTTTGTGCTCAGGAGTAACCTTATAGGCAGACTGGAGAGAAGGTATTCTTGTAGGTGCATTTCCACCTCTGAGACAGAGCCTTTGGAATTAAGTGTCCAATATTTTGGGCACAAGAGGATGTACAGTGCTCAGTCCTGACCTTGCTGTAACCTGTGGAGGAACAACAAAGATTCCCTTTAACCATGTATGGCATAAACAGCGAGGAACGCACTTGTAGCAAAATCAGAAAGGAATCTGATAGAGAGCCCCAAAGATAAATGCCACTTTAGGCAATGTTGCTTTAAGCTGTTGACAGGAGCACCATCCAGTGAGGAACTCTGAGCTTTAAGTGCTGCTCTGCTTCTGGGTGGGATAAGGTGTCATGTAAAATGCATTTTGTGTTCTTGTTTCATCTCCCTCTCTCCACTCTTCCCCTGTGAGAGTGCACACACCGAAAGCATTAAAAACAGACTGCGGTGAGTTTGCTTCACTAGCACATCTCCACATCAAAGGCGTTGCTGGAATCTATTGATTCTGGCAGGATCGCGGAAACCAGTGACGTTTTCAGTGAGAAATCATGCACTTCTCAGTTGATTTCGGGAAAGGTTAAAAAAAAAGGGAAGAAAAAAGCTCTACCTTGTGCAAATATTCACCCTACAGAGAGGCTGATAAACTGTAAAATGTTTGGGCTGGCTCCCTCGGTGCCAGCAATTACTCAGGGATGACTTTATTGACAGACAGATGAGCTTTAGCTTACGTGATGTTACAAAAACTGTCCTATTTAAGTTTTGTTTTCTCTCTTTGTGAATAACTGTAACAGTTCTTGTCTGACCTATTCTTCCCTTCCTATTCCTGAACAATGCACCCTATGCCAGTGAATGGCACTGGGACGCAGCCCCATGTCTTATCTCAAAAAGCCCGGAGATTATCAATGGCCCCAGGTCAGAAGCACAGGGCAGATTGTTTCTCTGCTTTGGGATTGGCCCAGAAAGATTCAACACCTCCAACACAGATGGGCCTTAACAGCAGTCTCATTGGAAAATCTGCTCACAAGATCCATCAGCTATTTCTACTGAAAATACATTTGCTTTTAACTTTGCCTCACAGACATTAAACCATTATATTTGTATGTCACCTTAACTGAAATGACTCAATTTCTACTGAGAATGTCTCTCTGCTGTAAGAGCTGTATTACCCTTGTGCTTCAGAGCAAAATCTGAAAAGGACATAGATCAAACCACAGAGTGGGAAGAACTGTTGTGTTCTTCTCTGGTTTTGGAGTTTTAGTCTTTGTAGGACTCTTTGGCTCTACTTTGTTTGCATCCTGCACATGAACATTTTCCAAAATGTGAAAGCATTAAGGTGTTTTCAAAAGGCGCCTGCAGACCACATCTTCTCCTTAGAAATATCCTCCTTGAGGCCTTCCCAGTCCCAGCCACTCACTGTGTTCTTCAAACAGAGCCCCTAAACACAAGCCAGAAGCTGCAGCCCTCAGGTGTGGGCTCTACTGGTGGCACTGCTGTCACTGCCAGCCACAGCTTGTCCTGGCAGTGCTGTCCCTCTGCTCACTAAGGCAGTGGGGTCTTCTCCTCCTGCCTTGCCCACCAGGCCAGGGCTAGACCCACAGGACACAGTGAAAACCCACCCTCACCTCCTCAGTGAGAAGAGTATCTGCCCAGGCACCTAATTATAGTGAGATGGAAAAACGCCCACGAAAGGATGAGGATAAGTTTTCCAATACGTAGCACAACGGTAATCAATACTTGCATCAATACTTAATTTATCTATGTCAGGCAGAACAGCTCCAGCAGGAGGGAATGAGATCATCTCTTCCGAGCCGCTGTGTGCTGTGGCCCAGTCACACGAGGTGGCAAATGATGGCTTAAATCCCTTCACTCTCAGGCCTTAATTCTCAGATTGGATATGAGGGTGCTGCTGCCAGGAGGACTTTGACAGGATGACCCCACCCTTAGCTCCTGCACAGAAGGAACACCTTAACCCCTCTGCAAACCTAACCCCAGACCCCTAACCCCTGAGTACAAACCCACTGGGATCAGCATGAGTCTTCTTTGCTCTTGGGAGAATTTTCAGCTGGCCTCTGATGAAAGGCATTTGCCTCATGGCCACTGAGTCAAGCCTCTGGATGACTTTTCTGCTTCTTATAAAGAGCTGCAGCTTCAGTAAGAGACTGCAGCACTTCCCAGATATCATCCCCCATGAATGTGTTCTCCCTTGCACTGTAGCAGCTGCTCAGTCAAGGTATTTGTATCCCGTTCCCCATGAGATATTCATTTTTGGGCACCTCCCCCTTAGGGACATCCACGGTGACTCAGTGACACTGAGAGTTTGCTGGGAAGTGGGGGAGAGCTGCCTGCCACGCACAAGTGGTGACATAAATGGTGGGCAAGTTAGAAACAACAACTCCTCTGTTGCAACAGGAGGCGAAGGTTTCATCTCCCCGTGAATGGTTCCCCTCACAGTGACTAAGCTGTTCCCTTCATCCAGCTAATGGAGAGACTGTGCCACGCACTGTGTATTCCTGTAAACCAGCCAGCTTCGGGTCATCCCATCTCAGGGCTTCTCAGAAGGGATCTCTCACTGTGCTGGTTTCATGATAGATGGTGAATGCAGACTGAATTGCATTTTAATCACTCTTTCCTTCCCTGTTAAACACTTCCCGTAGGAGTTGCAGCCCCTCAGTTTAGCTGACAGGAAGGTAAGGACATCTCTCTCTTAATCCCTGTCTGTTCTTGTGTTCGTAGCTTGGGTCTTGCTCCCGAGCTGTGCTGTGTGCTATTACCTCTTTGCCTGCAACACGAGATGATCATCAACATTTTTACCACACTCTTAGTTTTCACAGAAAATCTATCAGGTGTTAGTGACAGCTGTGAACTTAGAGCACAGTGTCTGCTCCTGGGTGCCTCAACCAAAACTCATGCATTGTGTCACGTGTGCACTCTGGGACAGGGGTGCTGGCACACAGGCCTGTCCAGAAAAAGCTATCCCAGACCACTTCCAGGAATCACTGGGGAAAACTGCAGAGGATAAATTGGTCCCAGTGGGTTCAACAAATCTCAGATTGCAGAGAGATTCCAGATTAATTGACAACCCTTCTTTCTTCAAGGGTTTGTGTTTCTAAGCTTTCAATGAACCATGAGTGTCTGCTGCTCATGATTACTTTGGGTTTAGACCCTATTCTGAAGGCCTGTTTTAGGACTATCTCATCATCTGGGACGAATGTCCAGCACCCAAGTGTCTCCTGCTGCCCAAGCAATTGTGCAGCCTGTCCCTCCTTTTTTTGGGGACAGGACACGAGCACGTGCCAAACATCCATCAGACAGGCAAGTGCATTGCCGGAAGGGGCTCAGACATTGTCATGATAAGCAAATACCACAGCCTACTCAGAACACAATAGAGGCTCCAGTTTATTCCTACATTATTAATGTTCCCTGAGGAGTGGCTTTATAGTGCTGACTTGGGCACTGTGGGAACACAATCTCTTCCCAGAGCTCCTCCCCACAGTATCTCCTGGTGGGATCACAGTGGAGCTTGGCCCATCCCAGAAGGGTTATACAAGGGGGCAGGACATGGCTTTCAGTACCAGCTGGGAGAGGACACCTGCAGCATGGGGTGGCAGCCCCGTGGGTGGTACTGTGGGTGGCGAATGTCCTCTCCCCTGGTTAGCAGGCTGGCAGCACCTTTCCTGATGGAAAATAACATCATTCACTGCCTTGGAGTTTGTCAGGGGGCTTTTCATCACCACTTTTTTGAATCTCTGTTGTCTGCTCCCTACATGGGAGGATGACAAGCCAGGACTTGGGCTCCCTCACCCCACAGACTGTGCTTCTGCTGTAGAGTGACACCCTTTAAGAGCTTTTAAAGGTGTTTCATCTCAGTCTCACTGTAGCCTGGTGACCACCCCAGAGTGCAGGAGCACGGACACGAAGCTGTGGGACACTGTACAGGGTGGCCTGTGCAGACTGTGGAGGGGACAGGTGTGGGGGAGCTCCTATGGATTTGTTCAAACCCCCAGCTGTTTTCCAGGCAATCCAGATACCTCCAGCCTCACAGGAACTGTGCCTCTCCCCAGGACAGTGCAGCACAGGCATCCCCAGGCACCCCCAGGCCAGGATACTGGCAGTACATGGGTCTCTTGAGGGAAAGGGAATGGCATGAAAATGGTCACAACAGGGATTCCCTCTCACAGGTCCTGGCGCTGATCCTTGCTGTGAAGGGGTCCTGGCTTGGCTGCTGGAATAAGAGTGATGCTGGAGAAAGTGCCTCTGTACCTTGGGGAATCATTTCTAAAGCTAACAGGGAGTGGAAGCCATCCTAAAATGCACCTCTCCCACCATGAGAAACAGCCTGGCAAGAGGAAGAAATAAGTGAATCTCAACAGACACGACCTGGGATGAGCTAGAGTGAGTGGGGGAAGAGGAAAGGTGGGGGGAAGGTATTGAGACAGCCTCTGCATGGTTCCACTTCCCCTTTTTACAGTCGTGTGGCAATGCCATTCATTAGGAAACATGAATCAGTGGTGTTTCCCTGCCGTGTGCCCCCCTGAGAGCTGCTGCAGTGCTCCAGGAGACCTGGACCAGCTTCTCCCTGCTCCTGCACCAGCACAGGCCGAGGGCTGAGGCGATGGAGCCACCAAGCACTCGCCCTGCCATGGCTGAGCCCCGAGGCTGTCTCACAAAGCTTTTGCCCACTGTCAGCAGGAGCAAGGCTTGGCACAAACACAGCGCTGCAGTAGAGGAAGCTGTGCTCATGCATCTTGCCCAGCAAAGGTGGAGAATGGCATTTTTGGTGTGACAAAGGCACACACACAGTTTAGGCACCTCCTGTCTGCCTAAGAGTTGTCACTGCCATAAAACCTCCGGCAGCATCAGGGTGTTTCCTTCACCAGAGATCTACAACATCTCCTCGGCTTGTCTGCAAGGAGTGAGGGTTACCCCTGCTCTCAGGAGACACAACTTGTCCTGGCTCATCAGCTTCCTGGGGAAGGTGGATTCACACCGACCCCAGCCGTGTGTGGTGAAGCGTGGATGCCGTCAGCTCCTCGCTTCAGTGCGGAGCACAGCAAGAGCGTCAGCCATGGTGATTATGTGGCTGAGTCACCAGCACGGGCTCTGAACCCGGCTGTGTCCTCTGGACATGGTGGGCCATGGCAAAATGTCACATAGGACATCCTGTAGTAGATAGAGGGGTCCTCATCCTTGGGCACTTTCCAAAATGACACCGCCCCAGGCAGATCGGGCACTTGGGTGCCAGCTTTGGAGGTGGGTGGCACTCGCACAGAAGAAGGGAAACCATAGCCAAGGTCACTGATTTCAACAGCAAATGGCACAAAACTAGAGAGGAAACAGGGTCTGGAGCCTCTGCAACCATCAGCTCTCTTCCAACACCTCAAGGGTGAGCAACCCCCAATGGAAGACGAGGGTGGCCCCATAGTGCTCCCAGTCCCCCCAGCTCCCCTGGCTCTGTGGGTGGGTAGAAAAGTCACCCCACTTGGTGTCACCTCCAAGAGCCTCTCAGTCCCCACCAGAGCCCGGTGGCGGCTGCAGCCACCAGCCCCACGGTGCCACAGGACTGTCCCCACAGGTCACACCCTCTCCTGCACTAGTGCCCTGCAGGGCTTGTTGTGGCCAGTCCTGCTGGCAGCCTTCCAATTTCAACATTTTTTCTTTCTTCCTTGAAAGAAGGCAAAGAGGGAAGCAAGGCCAGGGGTAGGGGGGGGAACGACAAAACAGAGCAGGAGGAGCTCAAACCAATGGCTTCTGACACTTTGTTTTGCTCAGGCCATCTTAGAAAGGCTTGTTTGGGAATGGGACATTTTGAAATGTCCTACTTAGATGGCAAATGCCTTATCTAGTAAAGAAAGTTAACCTCCTTCTTGTCTGAGACGCCTAAAAAAATGTCCCTTGGCTTCCTTCCACACAGCTGACGGACGACCCCATTCCAGCCCCGCGGCTGCGTGCTGGCTGCACTGTGTCCTGTCACGGGCACGGTGCAGGGGGCATGGTGGCACTGCTCTGGGGCCTGGGAGAGCAGCCAGGGTCCCTGAGGGTGGTCCTGCTTTCCCCAGTGGGGAGCTGAGGGCATGAGTGCTGCCAGGGGCACAGGACAGCTCAGAGCTTGCTCCAGCTCTCCACCCAGCTGAGTTTCAGCATCTGCAGAGTGTACACAGACTTTAGTTAAAGGTCACTGACATTTCCATTGGTCACAGTCACCTCAGCCTGTTCCATCTCCATCATCTCCATCTCCATCTCCATCTCTCTCCATTTCCAAGGCAAGCCTCTTCCTCCCTCCCAGGAGCACAGCCACGTTCCCACCTTCCTCCCAGTGCCACACCTCAGGGATGGAGTTACAAACTGGCTGTCCTCTCCCATCAGGGTAACGACTGCCACAGTTCTCTGCCTGCCTGTGCTCAGCTGTGATCCACCTCTCACAGCTCCATCTGGGGGGGTTCAAAGCCAGCTCCAGCCAGTGATGGGCAGCATAGCCATCTGTCCTAGCCATGATCCACCACCTCAGCAGGTTACCCAGATGGGCAGGGGGGATCAGCCAGGCTTGGGGAGGGCCTGATCCATGTGTGCAAACATGGTCCCTGCTGCTGGGAATAATAAAGGACTTTCTGCAATTACCCCGCATGTTTTGGGAGCCAGGATTTCAAAGCAGCAATCAAGCCCTAATTGATTAAATGCTCACCACATTCCCGGGAGTGAGCTGCTGCCCCCCGGATAAATGGGAATAAGTCACAGGCAATTAGCGATTTGCCTGAGGTGCTTCTGCCTGTTGGTAATGTCTGGGCTCAGATTCCTCTGACCCTGTTAGTCATTAGACCACACATCCTCCATGCTCTCCCGGTGGCATCCCAACAGCCCTGGCAGGGTGGAAAGAGCAAAATAATCTAACTTCATCTTTATCTAGGAAAAAGTTTCCCACACTCCCTTCTGGCTCTTTTTGTTTTGATTCTCTGCAAAGTTAAAATAAATCTCGAACTGCAACTGCTGGGCTTTTTTGAACACAGTTGGTTGCTAGAGCATCGTTTGAGGGAAACACAATCTAAAGCAGAACAGTGTGTTTATTGCCAGAGCCCGGCTGGCTGGACGAGGCTGATCAAGTATTTTAAGCACCGTGTGACATTTATGCACTGCCGAAAGCAGTTGTGGTCTCTCCGAGCTTGTGGCCGCTGCTTCTCTTCCTTCTGGACAGAATCTTATGGCCTTTGTCTCCAACATTTTGATTTGCTATGCTACACAGGTCCTGATTTTCTGTTTGCTTACCCTGTGCTGTTCCTGGAGTGCAGGGGGACCAGGGGGCATCTGCCACCCCCCTGCTCCCCACTGACCACCTCTTTTGCCCACATCGGCAGTGCTAAGGGCACTCAGTTGGTATCAGTGTCCAACAAGCACTGAATCACATCTCAGTCTTCCCCAGGCCCAGCCTACAATTTGGGAATCAGTGAAGAAATCTTTGTTCTTTCATGCTTTCTTTCCCGTTAAAGCCACTCTAAACAAATGTCATCTTCTTTAGGAATGTGGTGTTTTTGAGAAGCTTTTAAGATTGTTTTTGTCTTTCTCTTGTTCCCTTTGCTATTCAGTACTATCAAAAGGGACTGGAGTGACATTAATGGAAGTTAAACACGGTTTTGACCTCCTCTAGAATGTCTAAACCAGCACTTAGTGTCTCCATCTCGCTGCTCATTAGTGTGTTTTAAAAATCCTTCCCATGTGATGCTTGGGATGAGCCGGCTGGAGGGCTCTTTCCAAGAAAGCCCTGAAGAAGCACTCTCTTTGCAGGAAAATGGATATTTTTATGTAAATGCAGCCCTTTCGCCCAGCCTGGCTGTTTTAAAGCTGTGCAGTAACCACGCAGAGAATTTCTTCAGCTGCACGCACACTGCCGGTCTGTAAACCCCTGAACTTTGCTTTGACTTGGTGTCTATTTGTTCGAGAATATCTTGACCTGCTATTCCGGCAGTGTGGGATGGAAGTGCTCCACTGCTGACATCTGGGAAGCTGGGAGGAAGGGACTCTGTCCTCCCAAACCGTGCTGCCCACGGTGCTGTGGCTGATGTGATCCCACTGTGAGCTCTGGGAAAGAGCAAAGCTCCTCCATGTCCAGAATGTACAGTGGGATCGGGGCCATCCAGCACTGAAACCCAGCTCCAAATTCTCCTCCTGGACAAAAGGATCTATTTAAGTCTCAGAGGGCTGAACATTTACCAAATTAGCACTTCGTTTTGGGATACTACAGATTTTTCAGACAGGGGAAGCTGTTGTGCTTCATTTGAAGATGTGGCCTTTAAATTGCAATTAGCTGTATCTTCACACCAATCAAAGTTGTCTCATAACCAAAGGGTGTCCTAAAAGCTGATAAAGCAGCATTCCTGACCACTGCACACATTTTTTGAGTATCTCAGTGATATGGATTTCATTCCTTGCAGTCAGCGGAAAAACCTCCAGTGACTCACGAGGGATAGGAATCCTTAGGAAAATAATCCGTGCTAGAAAACCAACACTTCCCCTCCACTATCTCTGCTTGCTGCCAGCGGGGGTGAGAGCAGCACAGCCAGACAAGGACTTCTCCTGCCCACACCGGCTCGGGTTACACTGCAGAGTAAGGAAGGCACCGCAGCCCTGCCTTCCCTGCCAGTGCAGCCCAGGACAGACGTGCTGATAGCACTATCAGCATCAGAGAACAAATCTGCATGGGAACCCAAAGAAAGGCCCTGTGTGACTGTTCTTCAAAACCTTTTTAAGTGTGATTTCCACATGGCGTCATTTACCACACCCCACCTGGCTCCACACACGGGGCCACTGGGAGACAGGGTGGAGATGTGACACCACAGAGCTGTGCTTCCTGGGGTCAGGCAGTTGCACCCCAATCTGTTCACACTTTCGTGGTGCACCTTCAATTTGTGTATTCTGGCATCTCCTTTGCATTGCTGCTGCTTCAGTACGACCCAGCTCTTTTCATGGCTGCTGTTCCCATCCTGAGCGTGGGATTGGATAAAGTGGGATGGGATGGGATGGGATGGGAGTTGTGCAAGCAGAGGAAGTCAGCCCAAGGTGTGCATGGCATTGCCACCCCAGTGGGATGGTATCTTCCTGGAAGAGCCTGTCACAGGGAAACCTTCTCCTCTGGTCGCTGGGATATGTGAAGCTGATCTCAAAATGCTGAGAGGGGTCCTCCTCCTGTGGGCTTGAGATCAGGAAGGCTTGTGGCAGTAGGAACTGAGCACAGAAGAGGTGCCAACATGACAGACAGAATGGGAAGCTGTACCTACACTCCTCCACATCACTCTACGTTGCTCCCTGGCACAGGATTCCAGCAGGATCTCCCCTCCATCCATGGGCTGTGCTTCCCTCAGGACTGGCTGCTTAGCTGCAAGCACTCCCTGGTCTTTCAAAGACAGAGGAAATCTCCCTTGAAACCAAGTGGCCTCTCTGGCTGCAGCTTTATCTTCTTCTTCCTGTTTACTGTGGAGGTCCCCAAAAGGGCTGTTTGTTCCCACCATCACAGCACCCAGTGCCTCTCAGGGATGTCAGGGTGTCTCCCACCACCCTGGGAGCTCTGCACTGGCACCTCCCTTCCCCTCTCCATCTGCCCTCACGCTGTGCTGGGCACAGCAGGTCCCCTGGAACACCCAGCAGGGCCAGTGCCTGCCTGCAGGGCTGCCCCTTCCCTGCATCGCCGTCCCACTCGCTTCCCTTCCACGTTTGGTCAAGCTCTTCATCCTGACGTTTAAAACTCTGAGCTGACCAGCCTCTAATCACATCTCAGCTCAGCTTTCCTCCTACTCTTCCTATCCTCATGGTAGCACCACAGACTCATCTATTTTGCCACTCTATTCATCTCTGGCTCCCACTCCTGCCTCCCGCTCCTCATCTCTCCAGGCTGCTCCCTCTGCTCTTGCTTTCACCTGTTGAGCAACTGGTCCATCTTCCCCACACTGCCTCAGAGCTGCCTTCCTTCAGCTTGCCTTTCACCTATGCTCCCTGCTCAGTGTTGTTTGTTCCTCTTTTGGGCCTTAGGACAAAAATATCTCCCCACCCAGGCAGCCTGAGCTGCCGGTCAGATTTCCTTGCGAGTTGTGTGAGCAATGTTGTTTATGTGCTGGGCAAATACACTGACCCAATGAGAAAGAGCAGGCAATTCCTGTGAAAACGTGTTCTCAGGTTACTGCTTTTCTTCTACCTATTTTTTTTTTTTAATATATCATTCTCACTAGTTTAATGCTTGGTTTTTATTTCAAAGCACACAAGCAATGCCCCCGCCCTCTGTTACCAGGTGCAGGAGGTTATTGCAGTGTTGCAACTCTGTCAAAGAAAACTGCCCCCTATATAGAGCGAGATGTGCTGAAAGCCTCAAGGTCACAGCCATAAATCCTGCTCACCTCCCTCTCTCTTGTTTGCTCTCTGCTTAAGGTGTGTCAGGTGTTGCTGTGCCCCTGTTTCCTCCCTTCTGGAGGTACCCATTGGTCTTTTGTTCTGGCAGCAAAGCAGAGCAGTAAGTTTGGCCTAAACTATTGGAGAGAGTCCAGAGGAGGCCACCAAGATGATCAGAGGGATGGAGTACCTCTCCTATGAGCAAAGGCTGAGAGGATTGGGATTGTTCAGCCTGGAAAAGAGAAGCTTCAGAGTGACCTAATAATTGCAGTCTTCTAGTGCCTGAAGGGAGCTGACAAGAAAGATGGAGAGACACTATTTAAAAGGGCCTGGAGTGACAGGACAAGGGGGAATGTCTTCAAACTGACAGACAGTATGTTTAAGTTAGATATTAGGAAGAAATAAGTTTGGCATGGGATGGAGCCCCTTATCTGCTCCTCACAAACCCTCAGATGTGGCAGATCTGCTGTAGATGTGGCAGGACATGAGGCAGGAGGTGAGGGCTGTGGCACAGGATGGAGGCCATGCAGATCCCACTACTTCACCCCTCGAGGGAATCTCATGTCTCCAGCCTCCTCCACAGCGTCCTGACTGCGTCTCTGTGTCTTGAGGGGTGGATTATTCCCAGTTCCTCGTGCTGGAGTTGTTCCACTTTCCACAGGCTCTTTAAATAGCCAGGAGCCAAAGAGATGATGGCCTGGGAGCTGAGAGACTGCCTTGTGTGGTGGGACATGTTGTTTCTACCACTTGGTCTGAGAGAGGCAGATGGGTTTCCCACAGCTCTGTGCCCTGACCACAAAGTGCTGCTGCTGGGTCCCTGTGGCTTCATGACTTGCCCCTGAAATATCAGCTGCTGAAGGGGAGCTGTGTGTTCCATGGCTGATTGGAACTGTGTTTCTTGTGGATAAGCTCTCAGCCAGAAGAGAAATCCTGTGCTAATAAAGTTATAGCTTAGAGACAAGCAAGAGCAGATACAGCCTTGAGGGTCCCTGGTGCAGAGTAGCTCCCCAAAGTCCCCGAGGTGATTGAGAGGATTTTTGCACAGTCTCATTTAAGAGTTATAAAGCAGAGGAGAATTTAGCTCAGTCTCCATCCTCAGGGTGCCCTCTTGAGTCACTGTGACTTGTCTGGCATTGGCCGCAGCATCGTAAAACCATTGGCTTGAGCATGTCTGGAAGGTCCTTGGATGACATCTGGTCCCAGCCCCTGCTCAAAGCACGGCCAACACAGTTCAAACATCTCAGGGACTTGTCCAGCTGAGCCCTGAGTATCTCTAAGGCTGCAGATTACACAGCATCTCTGGTCAGCCTGGTCCAGTGTGTGACCACCCTCGCAGGGAGACAACTTTTTCTAGGACCTAATCAGAATCTCCCTCTTGCAACCCATTTCTGCTGCCTCTCTTCCTGTCACTGTGCACCTCCACCATGACACCCCCTGTCCCCCTGCCAAAGAACTCCAACTCCTTGGCTTGTGCTTTTGAAGTTCTGGCCACTGAAAATGCCAGCTGTTAATGTGGTATTTGCAAAGAACCAAGACAAGCTTCACTCTGCCTATGAGACACAAACCCAGGCACAGGAAGTTCCTCATTTGGGAGACAGATTAACTGCATGAGGCTTTGTGCCCAGCCCACCTACCTGACATGTCCAGCCCATTACTGAAGCTTGCATGGTGCAGAGATCTGCCCATTTCATGTGCCAGTCCTCCAGGAGTATTGCACCAGCCCTGCTGCATTTTATTGCCCAACAAAGTTTGGATGTTATTATCACATCCATACAGGAATATTTTGGGCATCTCCATCTGCACTGGGTTCACTGGGTTCCTGAGTAGCTACTGAAAACATTGCAATGCTCTTCAGTGTGGTGGTGAAAGGACTGAGCCCTGCAGAGTGGTGTCAGAAAGAAAGAGGTTGGGCTCTTGCCACAGAGGAAATGGGAGCAGAAGGATCAAAGTCTGTGACTAATGATGCAAGCTGTGTATCCAAAGGGTACTTCTACCCCTGAGAACACAGGCAAAGCAATAAGCCTGGCCTGGGGTTCAGACCAGGCACAACTTTGTACAAAAAAGGGAAAATAAAGGATGACAGACTCAAAATTACAGCCCTACTGGGTTCTGCCTGCTCAGAGCTGTGCAAGATCTTCACAGCTTGGACCCCAGCTAACAGCAAGATTGTCTTGGAACTACCTCTCCTTTGACTCATGGTGTTCCTGCAGGATGCCTTGACTATGATGTTACTCCTTCCTGAGAGCAATTATCAGGGAAGCATTCATTTTCACTGTTTAACACAAAGCAGACATTAAACACGCCTCGTGGGCAGGGGAGGGGAAATCAGCAGTCAGTGCTGGGTCTGCTGAGTCAGTAGGGATGTTCTCTGGGATGTGCGAAACTGGGTAGTTTCCCACTGCTTTCAGTTAGTGAGAGCACCTAAGCCCCGTGGCACTCATCCTGACAGACAAAAAAAAAAAAAAATAAAGCCACAAACTGATTTTATGGAGCACTTGCTCACTCCTTTTTCCACTGTGAAGAATTAGGCTCCTTTCAAGAAGGAGATGCCCAGCTGGAGCAGTCCAAAACAGACCCACAGTGTGAGCCAGCAGCATGGACTGGCAGGTCTGTGTGCCCTTCTTCGCTTCTCAGTGCAGGTAACCTGTGAGTGCCCATCTGGGGCTCATTTACTGCACTGGGCTCCTCCACACAACCTAGGAATGAGGGGCTTGTTCCTTCTGCAAAGACTGTGTGTCAGGGAAGCCTAATCCATGAATCAGTCTCCTTCATGACTTACTCTTGCATGGAGTAGAGGCAAAAAATGATGCTCCTTCCCAAGACATCTGTGTCAGTCCCTTGAGCCAGCAGGGCCTTAGATGTTGGGGTTATGGTGGAAGCAGAGGGCTCATACTGTTCTTCACCTGTATTTGTTCAAACTCTCTAGTCATTAAAGCAGAGATTCAGCCTGTTTGCAGATTCCTATGTCACTGCTGTTTACTGACCTGGCAAACACATCTTTGTGGCGACATGACTGCTTGATATAAAGGCTGTTTCCCCAGGAGCTGGGAGAGAAGGGAGGAGAATGCTGGATCACAGCTGTTAGAGAGGTAAAAAGTGCCCATGATGCAAAGTCTTTTGTTTGTTTGTTGGTTGGTTGGTTTTTGTGCATAGATTAATTGAAGTCAAAACCTAATGCTGGTCACTGAGCAGAACACCTAACCCAGTGGGTGGGCAGGCAACCCGCTCCAGGCTCACCACATCCCCTCTGTGGGGGTCCCCAGAGCTCCACCAGAACTTGTCCAAATCCTGTGCACACACTCTGCCAGATTTTGCAGATACTTCGTCGTTTTAGCAGGGTGAATAATGAGGATTCACCGCTCTGCTGACTGCGTGGGGCTGCTTACGCAGAAAGGTGCCGCAGTTTTGGAAACTGAAGATCACACCACCACAATCTGTTTGCTGGTGTCCACCTTCTTCCAGTGCCTCTGAACAGAGGATGGTGCTGTAGCCAGAAGCCCAGTGGCCTCAAATCAGGCAGAATACATTGCCTGTGTGCTCGGCAGTTAGCACACAATTACAGAGCAGGTAAGGGATTTCTTTGGATTCAAGGAATGGCGACGTCAGGAGCAGCTGCACTGTGATTATCACCTATAAAAAACAGCTCTTGGTGATTCCAGGAGAACAAGGAAGATAAAGTAATTATAGTTTTGGCACGGTTAGCATTGGCTGAGGGCATTTTCAGTCAAGCTGGGACAGAGACTGTGTTGTTCCTTTCCAAGGCAGTTGAGACAACTGTCCACGTTACAGGAGCCCCCTCTCCCCTTTGGAAATCCAGCTGTTGCACAGCACATGAAAACACCGAGCAGCTGCTGGGGGCCATCCACAAGAACCTGCTGGGCACTTTTAGGTGGACAGGATGCAGTTGTCCTAAACTATTTTGGACCTGGAGCACACCAACTATCCTGGCTCCAAGAGCAAATGAAAGACTCAACAGCTGTGAGGGCTTCCAAGGATAATCAACTGCATTGGCCAGAGAGCCACTAGGAGACAAAGATGAGCCATTTGGGAACCCTGGGAGGAACACTTCCCCTTAGACTGCCCCCAGGGTCAGGAAGGATGGAGGAAGGGATGAATGGGCAGTTGGTTTGCTTCTGCCTGGACATTCAGAGCTGGCTTTAAAAAATGTGAAGGAAAGCTTAGGATCCCTTCCAGAAACCTGCATGTCTAAGCAAAACTCCTACTGTGAGGAGATCCTGGAGACAAGAGCAAGGACTTTTCCTGGGAGAAGCAGCTGGCAAGGTGCATAGAGCTTCCCATGCTCGGCCTTGGCAGGAGTTATTGGAGCCCATGGAGACAGCAGGCAGGAAGGGAAGGGTCAAGGCTGCCAGGAAAGGGTTCCTCTGGAGCAGGCAGCAACAACTGAGGTGGAGGTGGAAATGTGAGATTCCATAAAGCTCTGAAGCACACTGAAACAGGGTAAATGGCACAATTTTAACTTCTAACTTTCTTCCACTTTTTGTTTGTGGTTTTTTTTGGTTTTTTTTTTTGTTGTTTTTTTTTTTTTTTGTTCTATTCCTCTCCCAAGAGCTTCAGCCAGGCACACATTTCACTGGCACTGGCGCGAACGGGAAGCCCAACAGCAATACCTGTGCCTGTGTCCAGCAGGGGTCACTGATGATTTTCTTGCTTTTAAAGCTTTTTTTTCCTCCCCCTTCTTTCTATATTTTGGGGGGGGTCTGCCATTCCAAGAAAGCATCCATGTTGTGGGTAGGAATGCCCTGTTGGAGACAGCTAGGTGTGTGGTGAAATGTCCTCTCAAGGATGCCTTGAGCAGTGGGACAGCACCAGTGGGACAGATGCAGGAGCTGACCAGGGCAGCATCCCCCTCGCACTAGGACTGCACTGGGGCGGAGTCTAGAGTTAAACTCATGGCCAGTGGACCAGCTCTGGCTGTGAAGGTCCTGTCAAACAAGACACACTGTGCACCCAGCACAAGTCTCCAGCTCTCTCATGCTACTCCAGTGATGAAAAGTTGCTGCCATTTCTGCAGCATAGGACCCAGCCTTTTTTGTCTTAGTTTATTAGGACAACTGGTTTATGGCTCTCTGTGTTTTTATTGCATTCACTAATGGACTTTATGTAAAACAGTTCACTGATGAGACTCTAAAGGCCAGCAGCCTGCACTGGTGATGCTTCTGCAAAGTTTCCCTGTCCTTCCCAGTGATATTTGCCGGGGCAGTGCAGGAATGCTGCTCCCTCTGTGTCAGGACATGATGATACAGTGGTGCACATAAACTCCACTCTGCTCTCTTCCAATGCCAGGAAAACAGTTTGCCATTAACAATGTGCCCAAGAGAAACTGTCTTTCTGTCTACTGATGAAGCTGGGTGCAGAGAGAGTTTGTCATCACTGGAAATTCCTCAGTGAATGGCTTCAGTGGCTGGCACTGGATCACCCAGTGAACTGCACTCTGACCATGCCTTTACTATTCATTTCCCATCAGGTTTGGCCTTGGCATTTTTTTCTGATTCCCAAACTAGTGTTTCCTTTCCATAAATGTTGCTGTATGAGTACATTCTCTCTGAATGCTCCCGTGGCTGCTGTGTTATTTAACAAGACTCCTCTTCATGAAAAACAGAAAAAAAAAAAAAAAAAAGAGGAGTTCCTGAATACCTTCCTGTCTTGTGAAGATGCAGTAATAGATGTTCTCACCACAGTCCCATCCTACTTGTGGTGGTGAAGGTTGCTCCTTCCTGTACTTTGTCCCAACTACACTGCAAGCTTGTATTTACCCAATTCAATGCATGTTCTGTAAGGCAGATTATTGCACTGTCCCAAAAGCATTCCTCTTTTCCCAAAAGTACTTCTCCTGCTAACAGAGAAGGCACATATCCCTTTATGGCTTATCCCTTTGATTTCAAAGGTGAGAAACTTTTTTGTCTAAGGAAAATATTTATCAATATTGCCAATAGGCTAAAGCCTCAAGTCCCAGGTTAGACTGCCTTTGATATTACAAACCAGCAGAATAATTTCATGCTGTCAAAGGAAGGAGTATGCAAATATATTGACTTTCTTATCTAGTATCTCTTATTAACAAATGAGTCTATGGAAATGTTTGGCCATCACATTCGTTTTTATTGGCATGCAGTGAAGCAAAAAGATGTATCTGGATGCCTTGCAGACTGTGCAACTTTTTACCACCAGTTCCCTCAATCACAGATCATTCCCCCTGATGGGATGTCCCATCTGCAGCTCCAGAGTGGGGTGTTCTCACATAGACTCACCAGAAGAGGTTTTGCACTGGAACCCACTGCAAATCTATACCCATTTTGTTCTCCTTCTTCACACTCTTCCTCCTTCAATTACAAATTACAAAATTTAGAGGTTTTCATCCCAAAAAGCCCTGCTGCTGACATAAGTGACATGACTTACCCAAGTAGGAACATGCTGACTGGAGGAATTCACGTCACAGATCTCAGCTCCTATGGAAGCATCTGCCCAAAATTTGGAGATGAGTTCAGCTCCTGACTTTCTCACCCTTGCTTGCAGTGAGAATTTCTGCATAACTGGGTCTCTTCCTAATCTGACTCTCTACCTCTTATGCATCTAGAAGTGTTACTCTTTAAAATAAATACCCACAGAATATGATCTTGCTATCCCCACACAATTAGGACACCTTCTAAAAGGCATCTCTTTAGACCAAGACACCTGTCTGTCTGTCTTTACCTCCAAGATGAGCAGTGGCAGATTTAATTGTAAAGGTTTGCTCCTGGTATGTCCAACAAGACTGGGGAGCCATCTGCCCAACTGAAAAGCATAAATTAAGCAGGGAAGGAGAATCTGTGTCACTGATCTTGTGAGAGGTGACGGGTATCGACAGAGAGGAAGCAGTTTGAGCCAACTCGAAAAATTATCAAGAGCGTGAAACAGGAAGACTTCTTGAAGATAGCATGTCCTGCTGAGTGTGAGGACAAAGCTGTGTGCTCTCTGGTTGTATCAGCTGTGTAACGGGAATAGCTGTAGCTGAAGCAGGAACATCTGGTTTCCTATTTGAGGAGTCACAATCAATCTGCTCCAGTAGCAGAAACTGCTTATTTCACCCCAAACTTAAAGCTCGTGTGAAACCATCACTGGAGAATCATCTGGTTTGGAGTTGTCTTGTCAGTATCTGTCTTGTGAAAGATATTTTCAGGATGTCAACAAACAACCCCATCCAAAAAGTTCTTCCATGTTTCTTGTCATCCATGATGGCATGTATTTAGGTGCCATATGCCCTGTACTTCACTTCTCTGGAAACTCAGGGCTGGCTTGTGCCAAGAATTGCACATAAGAAATTTCCCATGTGTTATTGTTCATAGGTTCTTGCTCAGCCCCGGAACTGGAGCGTAACACACGTGTGCACATTGGAAAATAGATTGTCTTGGTGTCTCACTCACAGACTGTGAGCCCACCCACCTCCCCCACTCCTGCTCCCTTGGAGTCATTTCATCAGCTGGGACGCACAAAGCAGGAATTTTGCTAACCCTTCTCCCTCTGAAAGGTTATTTATTGTCTTTGCCTCCATCACAGCCCACGTGCAGAACCAGTGTGCAAGAATGCATCACGCATGATTCAACGCCACGCAAAAATTCTGCTGAGCTTCTCACAGCCGCCACCAATGGGAGCCTTTGTCTGGTGTGTGGCTGCAGAATGCCAACCTCCCAGTGTGTAAAATGCATTTATGTTTTGTTCCAAACAACCCACGTGCACACCCCAAACGCCAGAGGACTCATTACATTCGTGGTCCAGAAAGTGGTGTTTTGTTCTGTGTCCCTGCTTTGCCTGACTCGGGGCGAATGCGATTGGAAATGCCAGAGACGCAGCTCCCAAGTAACGTAAGAGCAGGATTACAGTTTTCCTGACACAGGAGTGGGGTGACAACAATGCAGCTGTCGTAGGAGGGGACGGATTACAGCGCATCTGACAGAGCAGCAATTATAGGAAATGTATTTGCAGGGATGGATGGGTGGAAAACGAATTAAATATGCTGCTCCAGAGGAGGACAATAAAGGTGTGTTGCAACAGTCCTCCCCCCCGCTGGAAAGCTGCATTTCTCACTTGTCCACTGGCACAAACAATCTGTGCTGCATGGCAGGAAATATCCAACACAAATATCACATCAATCTCTAAGGAAGGATACCTGTTTTCGTAACTTGCTCATTGACGAAGGGCTCTTGCTAGTGGCTCAGACAATAGGTGGATACATCAGGTTTTCCCTGTGGAATAACTGTACCACCGGCACCGCGCTGTAAACTCAACTTTTATTTTGTTTCTGTTTTCTTTCAGAGTGAGCAAAGTAGAAAAAGGGAAGGGGGAGGGGAAAAGCTCCTGATTTTTTGGTATGCAGTAGACAAATGCCATTAAAACCCTCTCAAAAGGAGCCTGTGCACATCCCATTGCCTGGCAGAGGTACAGGCAGGCACAAGCAGATGAAGCAATTACCTGGGACTCCAGGGAAGTGATTGCCTTTCCATTTCAAACTGCAGCAAGAGCACGGTGGATCTCAGACTCCAATGCATGAATACAGAAGAAAGGTGAGGGGGCCCTTATTAATTTTGTCCCTGGGGAATGATTTGGAGCTTTCCGCATGAATCACTCACCAAGTGAGGGGAGGGGAGTGGAGGCTGCAGCGAGGGGACATCAAAAGTGCCTCACTCAGGTCACTGTTTCCAGCACAGCCACCAACAAAGGACATACGTGTGTGTGCAGTGAATTCCATTGTCTCAGGATGCTTCCTGTTGGGCACGTGTCCACATCACCCACAGCTGCACGGCCGGGGCACCCCCGCATCCTATGGCACTCCTGTAAAACGCAATAGGACACTTGGGACAGTCAGTCCAAAAGGAACGAGGCTGAATTCCTTCCTGCCCTCACAGATTGTCCCTCCAGCCCAGCACGGGAGCAGACATCCAGTCCCTGCACTGGCTGAAGGATAGCTGGCAGGTCTTTCCCACGTGGGAGCACCTCATGGCAACTCCAGTGGCCGTAATGACACGGGCAACAGCCTTCAGTCTCCTGGCCTGCCCACAGGAAGGTTCCCAAACTCGTTTCCAGCTCTCCCATCGGCCTGGCAGAATTTCCTCAACTCTTTTGTTGGAATCCTAAAGAGAAAAGATCCCAAAGAGAAAAGATCCCACACAAGGAGAAGGGGAAGGATAATTTCGCAGGAATGAAATCCCCTGTGAAATGGATCATGGACATGCCTCCCTCCCACCTCTGCTCTCATATCTGAAGTCTACTTAGCTTTTTTTTTTTTGCTTTGGAAGCTGGCAGCTTCTGGCTGCTCTTACACTGCTAAACTTCCTTGATAAATTGTGGCCTAAAAAACCCCAAACAACAAAGCAACACATGAGCTTCTACAGTATGTAGGATGTTTCAGGGAGCAGTGAGAAGTAATACACACATTCAACAGAAACTGCTGGGAAAGAGTAGCAAATCTTGGGAGTTGCAGAAAGCAGCTGATGCTGTTTGACCTGCTCTCTGTCCACATTTCATCTGGGAGTGGGAGGACAACATTAAACTACAAGCACTAATCTTACAGAAAGTCCAACCTGATAGAAAAATTACATATAAGTATAAACTGTATTAAACCCAGCATGTACGTAACTGTATTTATACCAGCTGTAAGATTAACATTAATCACTTAATTTCAGTGTGAAGGATGGAGCACTTTGGCTGAGCTCAGGACACACAAAGGTATTTTCCAACTCTGCCATAGACTTGCCTCGTCACTACCATGGGCAAGACACTTCATCCTTGTAGGCTTTTTGCCCCTCCAGTAGTAAAGCAGGTAAAGTGGGGGAAAATGCATCTTTTCCTTAGCTTTTGTGCCTTTTGTCTGTGAAGATTGTATGGTCTTGGTGGGAAAGTGCCTTTTCCAAGTGTTGGTCTGCAGGCATCTGAAGTCCAGGTGGTTCTGCCCCAGGAAGGTCCCTGCCTGGCTGATCCTGACGCCAAGAGTAACAGCAGCTTAACACAGATGTGCTCAGACTCAGGGGCCTTTGGTCCTCTTCAGTCAAATTTTGGTAGAATAAGTGCTTCACCTTGCAGGATACCTTGAAGATGGATGTTTAAAGAGATGTAAACAAAGTGACTTTCATCTAAATTTAAATAGGCACATTTAGATTACAGATGTGTATTCCCTTTTACTACCATCACCACCTTTGGCTATTAAGCTTGATTGGAAAAAACCCAAATTCAAAAGCCATTGTTCCATGCTGGCTGTTTACCTGCTGCATTTTATTTACCCTGGGCAATGGAAATAACCTGTCCCACTTCTCTTTTTCTACATAATTTTTTCATGTATTTGTTGCCAGCTGTCAGTCAGGCTCACGTGCCCAGGCACAGTGGAGCACTGTAAGAGTGACAAACACGGAAGGGAAATGACTACAATGAAACAGACACTCTCAAGGGCATAGACCACCTTGTTTGTTCTGTGTTTGTACTTCCCTTTATACAAACAAAGACACTCAGAGCCTTGGCATTAGTGGCAAATTTTGTACCACATTATATTTAGGAGAGTGAAGAACCCCAACAAACCTGGTGGTGACCGCTTCAGAAGCAGTTTCCTAGCCCTAGAAAAGGAGGAATGATGAAGAGAAGGTCTGTGTCCCTTTATCCTGCAAGACAAGCTCAGTGTATTATGCCAGTGAGATGTCATCGCCTTGTTAATGATGAAATGTCATAAACCTTAATGACAAAGATCATTGTTGTGATGGTAATTATGTAACCGTGATGCAATGTTATGACCCAAGACATTCCAGTGGTCTGAAATATATTTGTGGATACCATTGTGGTGCCTCAGTGAGGACATGCTAGCTTTAAAGTATTTTTGCCAAAATTGCAGTGGCAGCCCAGATTTTTTCAAATTCAAAGACACTTTGAAGTCACACTATAAACAGTCATGCACCATTTTTTTCAAGATAATACCTTTGTCTTTGAAATAAGCCTACAAGTATTTTAGTTGGTTATGTCATATTCTTTACTTCAAATGTCAGTATACTTTTTGTAATGTGACACCTCCCATTTCACTTCTTTTTAGGCCAGAGTCTAACTTGGTGTGAGCAGAAGCAGCTCTATTGACCTCAGCAAGGTTTTACTCAATTAAATTGTATAAAATAGTCAAACAAATCTGACTTTCAAAATAATCACACTGGTATTTTCTAGGGGGAAAAAAAACCAAACCCAAACAAACAACCACCCCAACAAACAAACAAAAACACCAAACCAAACCACTCCCCCCCCCAAAAAAAAAACCCAAAAAAACCCCCCAAAATCCCCAAAACCAAATAACTACAGCTGTACTGCAAGTAGTGCCCCAGCAAACCTGCCACATAAAGCCAGGCTAGCTTTAACTTTAGCTGTGGAGGGTGAATTGGGTAGAAAGGAATGTCTCCACTTCTTGGTTTGTTTTCTTTCTGCCAAGTGAAGAAAGTTGTTATTGTTGTTAGTGTGTTTTGAAACTGATAGAAAACGCTGAGTGAAATGACTAAAGGCTGAATTGCTGGAAATACCTGCGAGGTGAGTTCTGGAAGGCATCAGCCTCCATGTGTATTCCCACACACAGATCATGCTGCCCTCAGGGAGGGAGCACAGAGCTGCTGCAATGGAAAAACTTAGCAGCTGTGTCCTCCCAGTTTCTCCCTCTTCCTAGAGGAATCAAAGGAACATCCTCGTGGATATGCTCTGAAAAGTGCCCCTCCACTCTCCTCGCTTTCCTTCCCTGATTATGAACAAGCCAACTCTGTAATTACACCTCTCCCGACCACGGATATCATGGAATCATCCAAGGTGACTCCTCGTCCAGGATATCTAAAACACCAGAGGGCAGCAAAAGTGTTAAAGCAAAAATTGCAAAAGCCTCAACCTTCCCAACAGCAGCACCTCTCTGAGCTGATAAAACTCGACTGGGTAAGAGGTTTGTGATGCCTTCACAGCATTCAGAGTGAAAGTGGCAGAAAAACCATGCAATTATGACACTACCAAAATTGTGCAATGGTTACTTCTGAGCGGTGCTGCTGGAAGCTGTTTTTACCTGGATGAAGGAAAATGGAAGAGAACCACCAAAAGGCTGCTGAGAATAATAGATGTAGGGGGTCTTTAATTCCCAACAAATGATACAACAGTGTTATAACTTTAGAAATTAGGTGGTGCCTCCTTCACTGCAGATGCTCTGGAACAGAGGTCCCTATAAGTACCTTCCACAGGGAGCAGCACTTGCCAGTCCTTCTTGCCTCTTCCATCCAAAGCAGGTAATTAATATCAGGGTGGTGGATCCTCCTCAGGTGAGGTCTTACACTCTTCAGGAAGTCCCATGGCACAGATGTCCACCTCTCCTTAGTATGGGAAAAGTGTGAGATGTTGGGAAGAGCACCAAATCCAGCTGTCTTCTTCCCATTTTGGAAGAAGGAAATTCTGAGTCCTTTAAAAAGGAGTAAAAATGTTCCATTCCTAGCTGAGGCTGGATGTCTTTGAGTGCTCTTTCTAAAAAGACCAGCTCTATTTGCCATTCTAAAACACTTAATCAATTTCAAATGAAAACAGCAACTATAATTAAAGGGAGGAAAATCCCACCACAGCAGAGGAACCATTATTAAGGTAATTTTTTTCTTTATAACTCCTGGGGCACTGTTCACATGCAGCTGCTACCGTATGTGCTGTTTGTGCGTCACCTCCTCTTCATGAGCTCCACAGAGAATATACTGTTAGCTTAATAATAACAATAATAACAATAATAATAAGTCAGCTTTTCATGTGAGTTAGTCAAGGCACTGTGTAAGCACTAATTGAATGCTACAATAGCCCGGGCTGGCTCTGTGCTATTCTCCTCTTTACAGCACATGCCACAGCAGTCCCATGACTTGGGTCACACCATGTAAGCAGCTCCTGTCCTTCAGCTCCTGACCACCAGCTCTGCCCTTTCCCAGCTCCATGCAAGCCCTGAAGAATGCCTGCAAGCATTGGGACAGCGTGGGTTTTGTGTATAAACAAACTTTGGGTGTTCATTTAAGGTGTTATTTCTCCATTTTTCTAAGAGAAAGAGCCTGCAGTGTGAACACTAAAACTTCACTAAAACATCCTGATGAATCTCTCTCAAGTATGTTGATGATACACAGCTCATGGATCATGTAATTTGATTTATGCAGAGCACCACATCTCCCTCATCCCACCTTTAAATTTACAAAAATGCACAAGAAGCTTGCTGTCCTCCCCTAGCAGGTCGCTCTTGAACCCTTTAGGAGTCATTCAGGACCTTAAGGAGAACATCAACAACAAGTGAAAACCACCTCAGAATCCCAGAAATGTCAGGGTTGGAGTGACCTCTGGAGATCATCCAGTCCAACCCCCTGCCAAGGCAGGGTCACCTGGAGCAGTGACACAAGGACACGTCCAGGTGGGTTTGGAATGTCTCCAGAGAGGGAGACTCCACAACCTCCCTGGGCAGCTGTTCCAGAGCTCTGCCACCCTCAACGTAAAGAAATTCTTCCTTGTGTTGAGGAGGAACTTCTTGTGTTTTATTTTACAGCCATTGCTCCTCATCCTGATACTGGGCACCATCCTCTTGACACCCACCTCAGAGATATTTGTATGTATTGATTAGATCCCCTCTCCATCTCCTCTTTGAAGAGATTTTTACTGAGTGCTTTGAAATTTTTGGCGTGAAGCAGAGCTGTAACTTTTCCACCTTATTTCCAGCAGTCTGGCAAATCCAATTTGCATGGTGTCCCTGGATGGAAGAGGAGGGTCATTTCCCAGTGTGCCATGGGCTGTGATGGTCAGGGGAGAGGCTCAGACTAAGAGGGAGAGTTTTCCAGTCAGAAACCCATCTGTTGACTGAGGAATTACCTGTCTGAAACGAGCATAGACTGACTGCAATAGAGAAGATAAAGCTGAAAAACAGATGTGGCAGGCATCATTCAAGACTTATTTTTGAGACTAGATTGGAATTTGACTCCAAGTGCACAAACATTTTGGTCACCTGCTGTGTGGAGGCTAAAGATCTCCCTGTTTGAACCCTGTGCATCTGCTGTTCCACATTTGACCTTGAGAGGAGTCTCTTGGCTGATCAATCCTAAACAACCTCCATAAACCTTGGTGTGCCAAAGGGAAACTTCCCAGGCCTCACTTCCAGATTGACCAGAGATAACGGCACTGAAGGTGGATTCTGAGTGTAGAGTTGCAATGGTATCACAGGGCTGCATAAATATATGGGACATGGACCTACTGGAGAGAGTCCAGAGGAGGCCACCAAGACGATCAGAGAGATGGAGCACCTCTCCTACGAGCAAAGGCTGAGAGGATTGGGATTGTTCAGCCTGGAAAAGAGAAGTTCAGGGTGACCTAATTGCAGCCTTCCAGTGCCTGAAGGGATCTGACAAGAAAGATTTACAAAGGGCCTGGAGTGACAGGACAGGACAAGGGGGAATGGCTTCAAACTGACGGAAAGTAGGTTTAGGTTAGACACTAGGAAGAAATTCCTTACTGTGAGGGTGGTGAGGCACTGGAACAGGTTGCCCAGAAAAGCTGTGGCTGCCCCATCCCTGAAGTGTTCAAGGTGAGGTGGGATGAGGCTCTGAGCAATCAGGTCTAGTGGAAGGTGTCCTTGCTCATGGCAGGGGGTTGGAATTCCAAGGATCTTTACGGTCCCTTCGAACCCAAACCACTTTGTGATTCTATATAGATTTTATATATACATGGCGTCTATTATTCCTTCTGTTGCTGTCGGTGCCCAGCTGGTGGACCCAGAGGGCTGCTGTGCCCAGATCGGGGTGTCCCCAGCCCTTGAGGGAATACTCTGCAGCATCCCTCCAGCACACCCCGGAAAGCAGGGACAGGGAAACCGGCCTTGCGCAAGGGAAGGCGGGTCCGTTTCCTGCTGCAGGCACCAGTGCAAAGGGCGGGCATCCACAGCCGCCCTGTGCCTTGGGATCGGGAAAAACGCTCCCCTGCAGGGCTGCAGCCGCACTTTTCCCCACTGCCAGTGGGACTTCCCCATCACACTGCGCTAGAGGTGCCTCGGTGGCTGGGGACACCGGGGCTCGGCACCCCCGCCGGCAGGACTGACACCGGGGGGTCACCAGCCCCAGGTGCTGTCGCCGGGGCGGTGCCGCAGTCGCGACATCCCCGCGCTGCGGGGACGCCCCGTCGGGAGCCGCCGCCGCGCCGCGCCGGGGAGCGACCCCGCCGGGAGGGCCGGGCCGGGCCGGGCCGGGCCGGGCCGGGGGGTGGGCAGGAGACCCCCCGACCCCCCCCTCCATCCCTGCCTCCCCCCGCCCTGAC